>NW_027458348.1:0-57850 GCF_050624435.1 Tenrec ecaudatus
CTAGCCTTAGGTTATGGCTCCCCTATCATAAGGCTAGGGCTCCCCTATCCTAAGGCTAGGGCTCCCCTACCCTTAGGCTAGGGCACCCCTAGGCTTAGGCTAAGGCTTGGGCTCCCCTAGCCTTAGGCTAGTGCTCCCCTAGTCTTAGGCTAGTGCACCCCTAGGCTTAGGCTAAGCTAGGGCTCCCCTAGTCTTAGGCTAGGGCTCCCTTAGCCTTAGGCTAGGGCTCCCCTAACCTTAGGCAAGGGCACCCCTAGCCTTAGGCTAGGGCTCCTCTAGCCTTAGGCTCGGGCTCCCATAGCTTTAGGCTCCGGCTCCCCTAGCCTTAGGCTCGGGCACCCCTACCTTAGGCTAGGACTCTCCAAGCCTTAGGCTAGGGCACCCCTAGGCTTAGGCTAGGGCACCCCTTGGCTAAGGCTAGGGCTCCCCTAGCCTTAGGCTAGGGCACCCCTAGGCTTAGGCTAAGGCTATTGCTCCCCTAGCCTTAGGCTAGGGCCCCCCTTAGCTTAGGCTAAGGCTAGGGCTCCCCTTGCCTTAGGCTAGGGCTCCCGTACCCTTAGACTAGGGCTCCCCTAACCTTAGGCTAGGGCACACCTAGCATTAGGCTAAGGCTAGGGCTCCTCTAGCCTTAGGCTAGGGCTCCCCTAGCCTCGGCTAGGACACCCCTAGGCTTAGGCTAAGGCTAGGGCTCCCCTAGCCTTAGGCTAGGGCTCCCCTAGCATTAGGCTAGGGCTCCCCTAGCGTTAAGCTAGGGCTCCCCTAGTCTTAGGCTAGGGCTCAACTAGCCTTAGGCTAGTGTTCCCCTAACCTTAGGCTAGGGCACCCCTAGGCTTAGGCTAAGGCTAGGGCTCCCTTAGCCTTAGGCTTGGGCTCTCCTAGCCTTAGGCTAGGGCACCACTAGGCGTAGATAGGGCACCCCTAGGCTTAGGCTAAGGCTCCCCTAGCCTTAGTCTAGGGCTCCCGTAGCCTTAGGCTACAGATCCCCTAGGCTTAGGCAGGGCTCCCCTAGCCTTAGGCTAGGGCACTATTAGGCTTAGGCTATGGCTGGGGCTCCCCTAGCCTAAGGCTAGGGCTCCCCTAGCCTGGACTAGGGCACCCCTAGGCTTAGGCTAAGGCTAGGGCTCCCCTAGCCTTAGGCATGGCTCCCCTAGGCTTAGGTTAGGGCACCTTTAGGCTTAGGCTAAGGCTAGGGCTCCCCTAGCCTTAGGCAGGGCTCCCCTAGGCTTAGGTTAGGGCACCTTTAGGCTTAGGCGATGGCTAGGACTCCCCTAGCCTAAGGCTAGGGTACCCCTAGGCTTAGGCTAGGGCTCCCCTAGCCTTAGGCTAGGGCACCCCTAGGCTTAGGCTAGGGCTCCTCTAACCTTAGGTTAGGGCTCCCCTATCCTAAGGCTAGGGCTCCCCTAGCCTTAGGCTAGGGCACCCCTAGGCTTAGGCTAAGGCTTGGGCTCCCCTAGCCTTAGGCTAGTGCTCCCCTAGTCTTAGGCTAGGCACCCCTAGGCTTAGGCTAAGGCTAGGGCTCCCCTAGCCTTAGGCTAGGGTTCCTTTAGCCTTAGGCTAGGGCTCCCCTAACCTGAGGCAAGGGCACCCCTAGCCTTAGGCTAGGGCACCCCTAGGCTTAGGCTAAGGCTAGTGCTCCCCTAGCCTTAGGCTAGGGCACCCCTAAGCTCAGGCTAAAGCTAGGACTCCCCTAGCCTTAGGCTAGGGCTCCCCTAGCCTTAGACTAGGGCTCCCCTAGACTTAGGCTAGGGAACCCCTAGGCTTAGGCTAGGGCTCCTCTAGCCTTAGGCTCGGGCTCCCCTAGCCTTAGGCTAGGGCTCCCCTAGTCTTAGGTTTGGGCTCCCCTAGCCTTAGGTTCAGGCACCCCTAGCCTTAGGCTAGGGCTCCCCTAGCCTTATGCTAGGGCACCCTTAGCCTTAGGCTAGGACTCTCCAAACCTTAAGCTAGGGCACCCCTAGGCTTAGGCGATGTCTAGGGCTCCCCTAGCCTAAGGCTAGGGCTCCCCTAGGCTGAGGCTAGGACTCCTCTAGCCTTAGGCTTGGGCTCCCCTAGCCTTAGGCTAGTGCTCCCCTTGTCTTAGGCTAGGGCACCCCTAGGCTTAGGCTAAGGCTAGGGCTCACCTAGCCTTAGGCTAGGGCTCCCTTAGCCTTAGGCTAGGGTTCCCCTAACCTTAGGCAAGGGCACCCCTAGCCTTAGGCTAGGACACCCCTAGCCTGGACTAGGGCACCCGTAGGCTTAGGCTAAGGCTGTGGATCCCCTAACCTTAGGCTAGGGCACCCCTAGGCTTAGGTTAAGGCAAGGGCTCCCCTAGACTTAGGCTAGGGCAATCCTAGGCTTAGACTCGGGCTCCCATAGCCTTAGGCTCGTGCTCCCCTAGCCGTGGGCTCAGGCCCACCTAGCCTTAGGCTAGGGCTTCACTAGCCTTAGGCTAGGGCTTCCCTAGCGTTACGCTACGGCTCCCCTAGCCTTAGGCAAGGGCACCCCTAGGCTTAGGCTATAGCACACCTAGGCTTAGGCTAAGGCTAGTGTTCCCCTAGCCTTAGGCTGGGGCACCACTAGGCTTAGGCTAGGGCACCCCTAGCCTGGACTAGGGCACCACTAGGCTTAGGCTAAGGCTAGGGCTCCCCTAGCCTTAAGCTAGGGCACCCCTGGGCTTAGGCTAAGGCTAGGGGTCCCCTAGCCTTAGGCTAGGGGTCCCCTAGCCTTAGGCTAGGGCTCCCCTAGCCTTAGGCTAGGGCTCCCCTAGCCTTACGCTAGGGCACCCCTAGGCTTAGGCTAAGGCTAGGGGTCCCCTAGCCTTAGGCTAGGGCTCCCCTAGGCTTAGGCTTGGGCACCCCTAGGCTTAGGCTAAGGCTAGGGCTCCCCTAGCCTTTGATTAGGGTACCCCTTGGCTTAGGCTAAGGCTAGGGTTCCACTAGCCTTAGGCTAGGGCACCCCTTAGCTTAGGCTAAGGCTAACGCTCACCTACCTTTAGGCTAGGGCACCCCTAGTCTTAGGCTTGGGCTCCCCTTGCCTTAGGCTAGGGCACCCCTGAGCTTAGGCTAAGGCTAGGGCTCCCCTAGGCTTAGACTACGGCTCAGCTAGTCTTAGACTAGGGCACCACTAGGCTTAGGCTAGGGCTCCTCTAGCCTTAGGCTCGTGCTCCCATAGCCTTAGGTTCGGGCTCCCCTAGCCTTATGCTCGGGCTCCCCTAGCCTTAGACTCGGGCACCCCTAGCCTTAGTCTAGGGCTCCCCTAGCCTTATGCTAGGGCACCCCTAGCCTTAGGCTAGGACTCTCCAAGCCTTAGGCTATGGCACCCCTAGGCTTAGGCTAGGGCACCCCTAGGCTAAGGCTAGAGCTACCCTAGCCTTAGGCTAGGGCACCCCTTAGCTTAGGCTAAGGCTAGGGCTCCCCGTGCCTTAGGCTAGAGCTCCCGTTCCCTTATACTAGGGCTCCCCTAACCTTAGGCTAGGGCACACCTAGCCTTAGGCTAAGGCTAGGGCTCCCCTAGCCTTTGGCGAGGGCACCCCTAGGCTTAGGCTTGGGCACCCCTAGGCTTAGGCTAAGGCTAGGGCTCCCCTAGCTTTAGGCTAGGGCACCCCTAGGCTTAGGCTAAGGCTAGGGATCCCCTAGCCTTAGGCTAGGGCACCCCTAAGCTTAGGCTAAGGCTATTGCTCCCCTAGCCTTAGGCTAGGGCACCCCTTAGCTTAGGCTAAGGCTAGGGCTCCCCTTGCCTTAGGCTAGGGCTCCCGTACCCTTAGACTAGGGCTCCCCTAACCTTAGGCTAGGGCACACCTAGCATTAGGCTAAGGCTAGGGCTCCTCTAGCCTTAGGCTAGGGCTCCCCTAGCCTTGGCTAGGACACCCCTAGGCTTAGACTAAGGCTAGGGCTCCCCTAGCCTTAGGCTAGGGCTCCCCTAGCGTTAGGCGAGGGCTCCCCTAGCGTTAGGCTAGGGCTCCCCTAGTCTTAGGCTAGGGCTCAACTAGCCTTAGGCTAGTGTTCCCCTAACCTTAGGCTAGGGCACCCCTAGGCTTAGGCTAAGGCTAGGGCTCCCTTAGCCTTAGGATTGGGCTCTCCTAGCCTTAGGCTAGGGCACCACTAGGCTTAGATAGGGCACCCCTAGGCTTAGGCTAGGGCTCCCCTAGCCTTAGTCTAGGGCTCCCCTAGCCTTAGGCTACAGATCCCCTAGGCTTAGGCAGGGCTCCCCTAGCCTTAGGCTAGGGCACTATTAGGCTTAGGCTATGGCTGGGGCTCCCCTAGCCTAAGGCTAGGGCTCCCCTAGGCTTAGGCTTGGGCACCCCTAGCTTAGGCTAAGACTACGGCTCCTCTAGCCTTAGGCTAGGGCTCCCCTAGCCTGGACTAGGGCACCCCTAGGCTTAGGCTAAGGCTAGGGCTCCCCTAGCCTTAGGCAGGGCTCCCCTAGCCTTAGGTTAGGGCACCTTTAGGCTTAGGCGATGGCTAGGACTCCCCTAGCCTAAGGCTAGGGCTCCCCTAGGCTTAGGCTAGGCTCACCTAGCCTTAGGCTAGGGTACCCCTAGGCTTAGGCTAGGGCTCCCCTAGCCTTAGGCTAGGGCACCCCTAGGCTTAGGCTAGGGATCCTCTAACCTTAGGTTAGGGCTCCCCAATCCTAAGGCTAGGGCTCCCCTAGCCTTAGGCTAGGGCACCCCTAGGCTTAGGCTAAGGCTTGGGCTACCCTAGCCTTAGGCTAGTGCTCCCCTAGTCTTTGGCTAGGGCACCCCTAGGCTTAGGCTAAGGCTAGGGCTCCCCTAGCCTTAGGCTAGGGTTCCATTAGCCTTAGGTTAGGGCTCCTCTTACCTGAGGCAAGGGCACCCCTAGCCGTAGGCTAGGGCACCCCTAGGCTTAGGCTAAGGCTAGTGCTCCCCTAACCTTAGGCTAGGGTACCCCTAACCTTAGGCTAAAGCTAGGACTCCCCTAGCCTTAGGCTAGGGCTCCCCTAGCCTTAGACTAGGGCTCCCCTAGACTTAGGCTAGGGAACCCCTAGGCTTAGGCTAGGGCTCCTCTAGCCTTAGGCTCGGGCTCCCCTAGCCTTAGGCTCGGGCTCCCCTAGTCTTAGGTTTGGGCTCCCCTAGCCTTAGGTTCAGGCACCCCTAGCCTTAGGCTAGGGCTCCCCTAGCCTTATGCTAGGGCACCCTTAGCCTTAGGCTAGGACTCTCCAAACCTTAAGCTAGGGCACCCCTAGGCTTAGGCGATGGCTAGGGCTCCCCTAGCCTAAGGCTAAGGCTCCCCTTGGCTGAGGCTAGGACTCCTCTAGCCTTAGGCTTGGGCTCCCCTAGCCTTAGGCTAGTGCTCCCCTTGTCTTAGGCTAGGGCACCCCTAGGCTTAGGCTAAGGCTAGGGCTCACCTAGCCTTAGGCTAGGGCTCCCTTAGCCTTAGGCTAGGGTTCCCCTAACCTTAGGCAAGGGCACCCCTAGCCTTAGGCTAGGACACCCCTAGCCTGGACTAGGGCACCCGTAGGCTTAGGCTAAGGCTGTGGATCCCCTAACCTTAGGCTAGGGCACCCCTAAGCTTAGGTTAAGGCAAGGGCTCCCCTAGACTTAGGCTCGTGCTCCCCTAGCCGTGGGCTCAGGCCCACCTAGCCTTAGGCTAGGGCTTCACTAGCCTTAGGCTAGGGCTTCCCTAGCGTTACGCTAGGGCTCCCCTAGCCTTAGGCAAGGGCACCCCTAGGCTTAGGCTATAGCACACCTAGGCTTAGGCTAAGGCTAGTGTTCCCCTAGCCTTAGGCTGGGGCACCACTAGGCTTAGGCTAGGGCACCCCTAGCCTAGACTAGGGCACCACTAGGCTTAGGCTAAGGCTAGGGCTCCCCTAGCCTTAGGCTAGGGCTCCCCTAGCCTTAGGCTAGGGCTCCCCTAGCCTTAGGCTAGGGCACCCCTAGGCTTAGGCTAAGGCTAGGGGTCCCCTAGCCTTAGGCTAGGGCTCCCCTAGGCTTAGGCTAGGGCACCCCTAGGCTTAGGCTAAGGCTAGGGCTCCCCTAGCCTTTGGTTAGGGTACCCCTTGGCTTAGGCTAAGGCTAGGGTTCCACTAGCCTTAGGCTAGGGCACCCCTTAGCTTAGGCTAAGGCTAACGTTCACCTAGCTTTAGGCTAGGGCACCCCTAGTCTTAGGCTAGGGCTCCCCTTGCCTTAGGCTAGGGCACCCCTAAGCTTAGGCTAAGGCTAGGGCTCCCCTAGGCTTAGACTACGGCTCAGCTAGTCTTAGACTAGGGCACCCCTAGGCTTAGGCTAGGGCTCCTCTAGCCTTAGGCTCGGGCTCCCATAGCCTTAGGTTCGGGCTCCCCTAGCCTTAGGCTCGGGCTCCCCTAGCCTTAGACTCGGGCACCCCTAGCCTTAGTCTAGGGCTCCCCTAGCCTTATGCTAGGGCACCCCTAGCCTTAGGCTAGGTCTCTCCATTCCTTAGGCTAGGGCACCCCTAGGCTTAGGCTAGGGCACCCCTAGGCTAAGGCTAGAGCTCCCCTAGCCTTAGGCTAGGGCACCCCTTAGCTTAGGCTAAGGCGAGGGCTCCCCTTGCCTTAGGCTAGAGCTCCCGTTCCCTTATACTAGGGCTCCCCTAACCTTAGGCTAGGGCACACCTAGCCTTAGGCTAAGGCTAGGGCTCCCCTAGCCTTTGGCGAGGGCACCCCTAGGCTTAGGCTTGGGCACCCCTATGCTTAGGCTAAGGCAAGGGCTCCTCTAGCCTTAGGCTAGGGCACCCCGAGGCTTAGGCTAAGGCTAAGGCTCCCCTAGCCTTAGGCTAGGGCACCACTAGGTTTAGGCTAGGGCACCCCTAGGCTTAGGCTAGGGCTCCCCTAGACTTAGGCTAGGGCTCCCCTAGCCTTAGTCTAGGGCTCCCTTAGCCTTAGGCTACTGCTCCCCTAGCCTTAGGCTAGGGCTCCCCTAGCCTTAAGCTATGGAACCCCTAGGCTTAGGCTAAGGCTAGGGCTCCACTAGCCTTAGGCAGGGCTCCCCTAACCTTAGGCTAGGGCACCATTAGGCTTAGGCTATGGCTAGGGCTCCTCTAGCCTTAGGCTAGGGCTCCCCTAGCCTTGACTAGGGCACCCATAGGCGTAGGCTAAGGCTAGGGCTCCCCTAGCCTTAGGCAGGGCTCCCCTAGCCTTAGGTTAGGGCACCTTTAGGCTTAGGCGATGGCTAGGGCTCCCCTAGCCTAAGGCTAGGGCTCCCCTAGGCTGAGGCTGGGCTCCCCTAGCCTTAGGCTAGGGTACACCTAGGCTTAGGCTAGGGCTCCCCAAGCCTTAGGATAGGGCACCCCTAGGCATAGGCTAATACTCCTCTAGCCTTAGGATAGGGCTCCCCTAGTCTTAGGTTCGGGCTCCCCTAGCCTTAGGTTCGGGCACCCCTAGCCTTAGGCTAGGGCTCCCCTAGCCTTATGCTAGGGCACCCTTAGCCTTAGGCTAGGACTCTCCAAACCCTAGGCTAGGGTACCCCTAGGCTTAGGCGATGGCTAGGGCTCCCCTAGCCTAAGGCTAGGGCTCCCATAGGCTGAGGCTAGGACTCCTCTAGCCTTAGGCTTGGGCTCCCCTAGCCTAAGGCTAGTGCTCCCCTCGTCTTAGGCTAGGGCACTCCTAGGCTTAGGCTAAGGCTAGGGCTCACCTAGCCTTAGGCTAGGGCTCCCTTAGCCTTAGGCTAGGGTTCCCCTAACCTTAGCCAAGGGCAGCCCTAGCCTTAGGCTAGGACACCCCTAGCCTTAGGCTAGGGCTCCTCTAGCCTTAGGCTAGGACTCTCCAAGCCTTAGGCTAGGGCCCCCATAGGCTTAGGCTAGGGCACCCCTAGGCTAAGGCTAGGGCTCCCCTAGCCTTAGGCTAGGGCACCCCTAGGCTTAGGCTAAGGCTATTGCTCCCCTAGCCTTAGGCTAGGGCACCCCTTAGCTTAGGCTAAGGCTAGGGCTCCCCTTGCCTTAGGCTAGGGCTCCCGTATCCTTAGACTAGGGCTCCACTAACCTTAGGCTAGGGCACACCTAGCCTTAGGCTAAGGCTAGGGCTCCCCTAGCCTTTGGCGAGGGCACCCCTAGGCTTAGGCTAGGGCACCCCTAGGCTTAGGCTAGGGCTAGGGCTCCTCTTGCCTTAGGCTAGGGCACCCCTAGGCTTAGGATAATGCTAAGGCTCCCCTAGCCTTTGGCGAGGGCACCCCTAGGCTTAGGCTAGGGCACCCCTATGCTTAGGCTAAGGCTAGGGCTCCCCTAGCGTTAGGCTAGGGCTCCCCTAGTCTTAGGCTAGGGCTCAACTAGCCTTAGGCTACTGTTCCCCTAACCTTAGGCTAGGGCACCCCTAGGCTTAGGCTAAGGCTAGGGCTCCCCTAACCTTAGGCTTGGGCTCTCCTAGCCTTAGGCTAGGGCACCACTAGGCTTAGGTAGGGCACCCCTAGGCGTAGGCTACGGCTCCGATAGCCTTAGGTTAGGGCTCCCCTAGGCTTAGGCTAGGGCTCCCCTAGCCTTAGGCTAGGGCTCCCCTAGCCTTAGGTTACAGCTCCCCTAGCCTTAGGCTAGGGCTCCCCTAGACTTAGGCTACAGCTCCCCTAGGCTTAGGCAGGGCTCCCCTAGCCTTAGGCTAGGGCACCAATAGGCTTAGGCTATGGCTAGGGCTCCCCTAGCCTAAGGCTAGGGCTCCCCTAGGCTGAGGCTTGGGCACCCCTAGGCTTAGGCTAAGGCTTGGGTTCCCCTAGCCTTAGGCTAGTGCTCCCCTAGGCTTAGGCTAGGGCACCCCTAGGCTTAGGCTAAGGCTAGGGCTCCCCTAGCCTTAGGCTAGGGCTCCCTTAGCCTTAGGCTAGGGCTCCCCTAACCTTAGGCAAGGGCACCCCTAGCCTTAGGCTAGGGCACCCCTAGCCTTAGGCTAGGGCTCCTCTAGCCTTAGGCTCGGGCTCCCATAGCCTTAGGCTCGGGCTCCCCTAGACTTAGGCTCGGGCACCCCTACCTTAGGCTAGGATTCTCTAAGCCTTAGGCTAGGGCACCCCTAGGTTTAGTGTAGGGCACCCCTAGGCTAAGGCTAGGGCTCCCCTAGCCTTAGGCTAGGGCACCCCTAGGCTTAGGCTAAGGCTAGTGCTCCCCTAGCCTTAGGCTAGGGCACCCCTTAGCTTAGGCTAAGGCTACGTCTCCCCTTGCCTTACGCTAGGGCTCCCGTACCCTTAGACTAGGGCTCCCCTAACCTTAGGCTAGGGCACACCTAGCCTTAGGCTAAGGCTAGAGCTCCCCTAGCCTTTGGCGAGGGCAACCCTAGGCTTAGGTTAGGGCACCCATAGGCTTAGGCTAAGGCAAGGGCTCCTCTAGCCTTAGGCTAGGGCTCCCCTAGCCTCGGCTAGGACACCCCTAGGCTTAGGCTAAGGCTAGGGCTCCCCTAGCATTAGGCTAGGGCTCCCCTAGCATTAGGCTAGGGCTCCCCTAGTCTTAGGCTAGGGCTCAACTAACCTTAGGCTAGTGTTCCCCAAACCTTAGGCTAGGGCACCCCTAAGCTTAGGCTAAGGCTAGGGCTCCTTAGCCTTAGGCTTGGGCTCTCCTTGCCTTAGGCTAGGGCACCACTAAGCTTAGATAGGGCACCCCTAGGCTTAGGCTAGGGCTCCCCTAGCCTTAGTCTAGGGCTCCCCTAGCCTTAGGCTACAGCTCCCCTAGGCTTAGGCAGGGCTCCCCTTGCCTTAGGCTAGGGCACCATTAGGCTTAGGCTATGGCTAGGGCTCCCCTAGCCTAAGGCTAGGGCTCCCCTAGGCTTAGGCTTGGGCACCCCTAGCTTAGGCTAAGACGACGGCTCCTCTAGCCTTAGGCTAGGGCTCCCCTAGCCTGGACTAGGGAACCCATAGGCTTAGGCTAAGGCTAGGGCTCCCCTAGCCTTAGGCAGGGCTCCCCTAGCCTTAGGTTAGGGCACCTTTGGCTTAGACGATGGCTAGGACTCCCCTAGCCTAAGGCTAGGGCTCCCCTAGGCTGAGGCTAGGCTACCATAGCCTTAGGCTAGGGTACCCCTAGGCTTAGGCTAGGGCTCCCCTAGCCATAGTCTAGGGCACCCCTAGGCTTAGGCTAGGGCTCCTCTAACCTTAGGTTAGGGCTCCCCTATCCTAAGTCTAGGGCTCCCTTAGCCTTTGCTAGGGCACGCCTAGGCTTAGGCTAAGGCTTGGGCTCCCCTAGCCTTAGGCTAGTGCTCCCCTAGTCTTAGGCTAGGGCACCCGTAGGCTTAGGCTAAGACTAGGGCTCCCCTAGCCTTAGGCTAAGTCTCCCTTAGCCTTAGGCTAGGGCTCCCCTAACCTGAGACAAGGGCACCCCTAGCCTTAGGCTAGGGCACCCCTAGGCTTAGGCTAAGGCTAGTGCTCCCCTAGCCTTAGGCTAGGGCACCCCTAAGCTTAGGCTAAGGCTAGGGCTCCCGTAGCCTTAGGATAGGGCTCCCGTAGCCTTAGTCTAGGGCACCCCTAGGCTTAGGCTAGGACACCCCTACGCTAAGGCTAGGGCTCCCCTAGCCTTAAGCTAGGGCACCGCAAGTCTTAGGCTTGGGCTCCCCTAGCCTTAGGCTTGGGCACCCCTAGGCTTAGGCTAAGTCTAGTGCTCCCCTAGCCTTAGGCTAGGGCTCCCCTAGCCTTAGGCTAGGGCTCCCCTAGCCTTAGACTATGGTTCCCCTAGCCTTAGGCTAGGGCACACCTAGCCTTAGGCTAAGGCTAGGGCTCCCCTAGCCTTAGGCTAGGGCTCTCCTAGCCTTATGCTAGGGCACCCTAAGGCTTAGGCTAAGGCGAGGGCTCTCTTAGCCTTAGGCTAGGGCTCTCCCAGCCTTAGGCTAGGGCACCCCTAGGCTTAGGGTAAGGCTAGGGCTCCCCTAGCCTTAGTCTGGGGCTCTCCTAGCCTTAGGCTAGGGCACCCCTAGGCTTAGGCTAGGGCACCCCGAGGCTTAGGCTAAGACTAGCGCTCCTCTAGCCTTAGGCTAGGGCTCCCCTAGCCTGGACTAGGGCACCCCTAGGCTTAGGCTAAGGCTAGGGCTCCCCTAGCCTTAAGCTAGGGCTCCCCTAGCCTTAGTCTAGGGCTCCCCTAGCCTTTGGCTACCGCTCCCCTAGCCTTAGGCTAGGGCTCCCCTAGCCTTAGGCTATGGCACCCCTAGGCTTAGGCTAAGGCTAGGGCTCCTCTAGCCTTAGGCAGGGCACCCCTAGCCTTAGGTTAGGGCACCTTTAGGCTTAGGCTAGGGCTAGGGCTCACCTAGCCTAAGGGTAGGGCTCCCCTAGGCTTAGGCTAGGGCACCCCTAGGCTTAGGCTAAGACTAGCCCTCCTCTAGCCTTAGGCTAGGGCTCCCCTAGCCTGGACTAGGGCACCCCTAGGCTTAGGCTAAGGCTAGGGCTCCCCTAGCCTTAGGCTGGGCTCCCCTAGCCTTAGGTTAGTGCACCTTTAGGCTTAGGCTAAGGCTAGGGCTCCCCTAGCCTTAGGTAGGGCACCCTAAGACTTGGGCTCGGGCTCCCCTAACCTTAGGCTCGGGCATCCCTAGCCTTAGGCTACGTTTCCCCTAGCCTTATGCTACGGCACCCCTAGGCTTAGGCTAAGGCTAGGGCTCCTCAAGCCTTAGGCAGGGCGCCCCTAGCCTTAGGTTAGGGCACCTTTAGGCTTAGGCTAGGGCTAGGGCTCACCTAGCCTAAGGGTAGGGCTACCCTAGGCTTAGGCTAGGGCACCCCTAGGCTTAGGCTAAGACTAGCGCTCCTCTAGCCTTAGGCTAGGGCTCCCCTAGCCTGGACTAGGGCACCCCTAGGCTTAGGCTAAGGCTAGGGCTCCCCTAGCCTTAGGCAGTGCTCCCCTAGCCTGAGGCTAGGGCACCCCTAGGCTTAGGCTAAGGCTAGGGCTCCCCTAGCCTTAGGGTAGGGCACCCCTAGGCTTAGGCTAGGGCTCCCCTAGCCTTAGGCTACGGCTCCCTTAGCCTTAGCCTAGGGCACCCCTAGGCTTAGCCTAAGGCTAGGGCTCCCCTAGTCTTAGCTTGGGCTCCCTAGCATTAGGCTAGGGCACCCCTATGCTTAGTCTAGGGCTACCCTAGCCTTAGGCTAGAGCTCCCCTAGCCTTAGGTTAGGGCACCCCTAGGCGTAGGCTAGGGCACCCCTAGGCTTAGGCTAAGTCTAGGGCTCCCCTAGCCTTAGGCTAGGGCTCCCCTAGACTTAGCCTAGGGCACCCCTAGGCTTAGGCTAAGACAAGGGCTCCCCTAGCCTTAGGCTAGGGCTCCCCTAGCCATAGGCTAGGGCACCCGTAGGCTTGGGCTAAGGCTAGGGCTCCCCTGGCCTTAGCTTCTGGCACCCCTAGGCTTAGGCTAAGGCTAGGGCTCCCCTAGCCTTAGGTAGGGCTCTCCTAGCCGTAGGCTAGGGCACCCCTAGGCTTAGGCTAAAGCAAGTGCTCCCCTAGCCTTAGGCTACGGCACCCATAGGCTTAGGCTAAGGCTAGGGCTCCCCTGGCCTTAGCTTCGGACACCCCTAGGCTTAGGCTAAGGCTAGGACTCCCTTACCCTTAGGCAGGGTTCCCCTAGACTTAGGTTAGGGCACCGTTAGGCTTAGGCTAAGGCTAGGGCTCCCATAGCCTTAGCCTAGGGCACCCCTAGGCTTAGGCTAAGGCTAGGGCTCCCCTAGCCTTAGCTTGGGCTCCCTAGCATTAGGCTAGGGCACCCCTATGCTTAGTCTAGGGCTACCCTAGCCTTAGGCTAGAGCTCCGCTAGCCTTAGGTTAGGTCACCCCTAAGCTTAGGCTAGGGCTCCCCTAGCCTTAGACTCGGACTCCCCTATCCTTAGGCTCGTGCTCCCCTAGCCTTAGGCTATAGCACCCCTAGGCTTAGGCTAAGGCTAGGGCTCCCCTAGCCTTAGGCTATGTCACCCCTAGGCTTAGGCTTGGGCTAGGGTTCCTCTAGCCTTAGGCTAGTGCTCCCCTAGACTGGACTAGGGCACCCCTAGGCTTAGGCTAAGGCTAGGGCTCCCCTAGCCTTAGGCTAGGGCTCCTCTAGCCTTAGGCTAGGGCACCCCTAGGCTTAGGCTAAGGCTAGGTTCCCGTAGCCTTACGCTAGGGCTCACCTAGCCTTAGGCTATGGCACCCCTATGCTTAGGCCATGGCTCCCCTAGCCTTAGGCTAGGGCTCCCCTAGCCTTAGGCTATAGCACCCCTATGCTTAGGCTAAGGCTAGTGTTCCCATAACCTTAGGCTAGGGGTCCCCCAGCCTTAGGCTAGGGCACCCCAAGGCTTAGGGTAAGGCTAGGGATCCCCTAGGCTTAGGCTAAGGCTAGGGCTCTTCTAGCCTTAGGCAGGGCTCCCCTAGCCTTAGGCTAGGGCACCCCTAGGCTTAGGCTGGGGCTCCTCTAACCTTAGGCTAGGGCTCCCCTATCCTAAGGCTAGGGCTCCCCTAGAATTAGTGTATGGCACCCCTAGGCTTAGGCTAAGGCTAGGGCTCCTCTAGCCTTAGGCTAGGGCAAACCTAGGCTTAGGCTAAGGCTTGGGCACCCCTAGCCTTAGGCTAGGGTACACCTAGGCTTAGCCTAAGGCTCCCCTAGTCTTAGGCTAGGGCACCCATAGGCTTAGACTAGGCTCCCTTAGCCTTAGGCTAGGGAACCCCTAGTCTTAGGCTTGTGCTCCCCTAGTCTTAGGCAGGGCTCCCCTAGACTTACGTTAGGGCACCGTTAGGCTTCGGCTAAGGCTTGGGCTCCCCTAGCCTTAGGCTAGTGCTCCCCTAGTCTTAGGCTAGGGCACCCCTAGGCTTAGGCTAAGGCTAGGGCTCCCCTAGCCTTAGGCTAAGTCTCCCTTAGCCTTAGGCTAGGGCTCCCCTAACCTGAGGCAAGGGCACCCCTAGCCTTAGGCTAGGGCACCCCTAGGCTTAGGCTAAGGCTAGTGCTCCCCTAGCCTTAGGCTAGGGCACCCCTAAGCTTAGGTTAAGGCTAGGGCTCCCCTAGCCTTAGGATAGGGCTCCCCTAGCCTTAGTCTAGGGCACCCCTAGGCTTAGGCTAGGACACCCCTAGGCTAAGGCTAGGGCTCCCCTAGCCTTAAGCTAGGGCACCGCAAGTCTTAGGATTGGGCTCCCCTAGCTTTAAGCTTGGGCACCCCTAGGCTTAGGCTAAGTCTAGTGCTCCCCTAGCCTTAGGCTAGGGCTCCCCTAGCCTTAGGCTAGGGCTCCCCTAGCCTTAGACTATGGTTCCCCTAGCCTTAGGCTAGGGCACACCTAGCCTTAGGCTAAGGCTAGGGCTCCCCTAGCCTTAGGCTAGGGCTCTCCTAGCCTTATGCTAGGGCACCCTAAGGCTTAGGCTAAGGCGAGGGTTCTCTTAGCCTTAGGCTAGGGCTCTCCCAGCCTTAGGCTAGGGCACCCCTAGGCTTAGGGTAAGGCTAGGGCTCCCCTAGCCTTAGTCTTGGGCTCTCCTAGCCTTAGGCTAGGGCACCCCTAGGCTTAGGCTAGGGCACCCCGAGGCTTAGGCTAGGGCTCCCCTAGCCTTAAGCTAGGGCTCCCCTAGCCTTAGTCTAGGGCTCCCCTAGCCTTTGGCTACCGCTCCCCTAGACTTAGGCTAGGGCTCCCCTAGCCTTAGGCTATGGCACCCCTAGGCTTAGGCTAAGGCTAGGGCTCCTCTAGCCTTAGGCAGGGCACCCCTAGCCTTAGGTTAGGGCACCTTTAGGCTTAGGCTAGGGCTAGGGCTCACCTAGCCTAAGGGTAGGGCTCCCCTAGGCTTAGGCTAGGGCACCCCTAGGCTTAGGCTAAGACTAGCCCTCCTCTAGCCTTAGGCTAGGGCTCCCCTAGCCTGGACTAGGGCACCCCTAGGCTTAGGCTAAGGCTAGGGCTCCCCTAGCCTTAGGCAGGGCTCCCCTAGCCTTAGGTTAGTGCACCTTTAGGCTTAGGCTAAGGCTAGGGCTCCCCTAGCCTTAGGTAGGGCACCCCAAGGCTTGGGCTCGGGCTCCCCTAACCTTAGGCTCGGGCATCCCTAGCCTTAGGCTACGTTTCCCCTAGCCTTATGCTACGGCACCCCTAGGCTTAGGCTAAGGCTAGGGCTCCTCTAGCCTTAGGCAGGGCGCCCCTAGCCTTAGGTTAGGGCACCTTTAGGCTTAGGCTAGGGCTAGGGCTCACCTAGCCTAAGGGTAGGGCTACCCTAGCCTGGACTAGGGCACCCCTAGGCTTAGGCTAAGGCTAGGGCTCCCCTAGCCTTAGGCAGTGCTCCCCTAGCCTGAGGCTAGGGCACCCCTAGGCTTAGGCTAAGGCTAGGGCTCCCCTAGCCTTAGGGTAGGGCACCCCTAGGCTTAGGCTAGGGCTCCCCTAGCCTTAGGCTAGGGCTCCCTTAGCCTTAGCCTAGGGCACCCCTAGGCTTAGCCTAAGGCTAGGGCTCCCCTAGTCTTAGCTTGGGCTCCCTAGCATTAGGCTAGGGCACCCCTATGCTTAGTCTAGGGCTACCCTAGCCTTAGGCTAGAGCTCCCCTAGCCTTAGGTTAGGGCACCCCTAGGCGTAGGCTAGGGCACCCCTAGGCTTAGGCTAAGTCTAGGGCTCCCCTAGCCTTAGGCTAGGGCTCCCCTAGACTTAGGCTAGGGCACCCCTAGGCTTAGGCTAAGACAAGGGCTCCCCTAGCCTTAGGCTAGGGCTCCCCTAGCCATAGGCTAGGGCACCCCTAGGCTTGGGCTAAGGCTAGGGCTCCCCTGGCCTTAGCTTCTGGCACCCCTAGGCTTACGCTAAGGCTAGGGCTCCCCTAGCCTTAGGGTAAGGCTCCCCTATCCTAAGGCTAGGGCTCCCCTAGCCTTAGGCTAGCACACCCGTAGGCTTAGGCTAAGGCTCGGGCTCACTTAGCCTTAGGCTAATGCTCCCCTAGCCTTAGGCAATGGCACCCCTAGCCTTAAGCTAAGGAACCCCTAGGCTTAGGCTTTGGCTAGGGCTCCCCTAGCCTTAGGTTCGGGCATCCCTAGGCTTAGGCTAAGACTAGGGCTCCCCTAGCCTTAGGCTAGGTCACCCCTAAGCTTAGGCTCAGGCACCCATAGGCTTAGGCAAGGGCTCCACTAGCCTTAGGCTAGGGCTTCCCTCACCTTATGCTAGGGCACCCCTAGGCTTATGCTAAGGCTAAGGCTCCCCTAGCCTTAGGCTAGGGATCTCCTAGCCTTACTAGGGCACCCCTAGGCTTAGGCTAGGGCTCCCCTAGCCTTAGGTTCGGGCACCCCTAGGCTTAGAATAAGGCCAGGGCTCCCCTAGCCTTAGGCTAGGGCACCCATAGGCTTAGGCTAGGGCACCCATAGGCTTAGGCTAAGGCTAGGGCTCCCCTAGCCTTAGGTATGGCAGCCCTAGGCTTAGGCTTGGGCTCCCCTAGCCTTAGGCTACGGCAACCCTAAGCTTAGGCTAAGGTTAGGGCTCCCCTAGCCTTAGGCTAGGGCTCCCATAGCTTTAGGCTAGGGCACCCCTAGGCTTAGGTTAAGGCTAGGACTCCCCTAGCCTTAGCTTGGTCACCCTAGCATTAGGCTGGGGCACCCCTAGGCTTAGTCTAGTGCTACCCTAGCCTTAGGCTAGAGCTCCCCTAGCCTTAGGCAATGGCACCCCTATCCTTAGGCTAGGGCACCCATAGGCTTAGGCTAAGGCTAGTGCTCATCTAGCCTTAGACTAGGGCACCCCTAAGCTTAGGCTAAGGCTAGGGCTCCCATAGCCTTAGGCTCAGGCTCCCCTAGCCTTAGGCTAGGGCACCCCAAGTCTTAGGCTTAGGCTAGGGCTCCCCTAGCTTTAGGTTCCGGCATCCCTAGGCTTAGGCTAAGGCTAGGGCTCCCCTAGCCTTAGGTATGGCAGCCCTGTCCTTAGGCTTGGCCACCCCTAAGCTTAGGCTAAGGTTAGGGCTCCCCTAGTCTTAGGCTAGGGCACCCCTAAGCTTAGGCTTAGGCTATGGCCTAGCCTCAGGTTAGGGCTCCCCTAGCCTTAGGCTAGGGCACCCCTAGGCTTAGGCTAAGGCTATGGCTCCCCTAGCCTTAAGGTAGGGCACCCATAGGCTTAGGCTAGGGCTCCCCTAGCCTTAGGCTAGGGCTCCCATAGCTTTAGGCTAGGGCACCCCTAGGCTTAGGCTAAGGCTATTGCTCACCTAGCCTTAGACTAGGGCACCCCTAAGCTTAGGCTAAGGCTAGCGCTCCCCTAGCCTAAGGCTAGGGCTCCCATAGCCTTAGGCTAGGGCACCCCTAGCCTTAGGCTAGGGCTCCCATAGCCTTAGGATCGGGCTCCCCTAGCTTTAGGCTAGGGCACCCCTAGGATTAGGCTTAGGCTAGGGCTCCCCTAGCCTTCAGTTCGGGCATCCCTAGGATTAGGCTAAGGCTAGGGCTCCCCTAGCCTTAGGCTAGGGCACCCCTAGGCTTAGGATAGCGCTCCCCTAGCCTTAGGTTCGGGCACCCCTAGGCTTAGGATAAGGCTAGGGCTCCCCTAGCCTTAGGCTAGGTCACCCCTAAGCTTAGGCTCAGGCACCCATAAGCTTAGGCTAGGGCTCCACTAGCCTTAGGCTAGGGCTCCCCTCACCTTATGCTAGGGCACCCCTAGGCTTATGCTAAGGCTAAGGCTCCCCTAGCCTTAGGCTAGGGCTCTCCTAGCCTTAGGCAGGGCTCCCCTAGGCTTACGTTAGGGCACCGTTAGGCTTAGGCTAAGGCTTGGGCTCCCCTAGGCTTAGGCTAGGGCATCCTTAGGCTTAGGCTAAGGCTAAGGGTCCCCTAGCCTTATACTGTGGCTCCCCTAGCCTTAGCCTAAGGCTCCCCTAACCTTAGGCTAGGGCACCACTAGGCTTAGGCTAGGCTCCCCTAGCCTTAGGCTAGGGCACCCCTAGGCTCAGGCTTGGGCTCCCCTAGGCTTAGGTTAGTGCTCCCCTATCTTAAAGCTAGGATTCCCTTAGGCTTAGGCTAAGAAAAGGGCTCGCCTAGCCTTAGGCTACGGCTCCCCTAGCCTAAGGCTCGGGCTCCCCAAGCCTTAGGCTAATGGCACCCCTAGGCTTAGGCTAAGGCTAGGGCTCCCCTAGTCTTAGGCAGGGCTCCCTTAGACTTACGTTAGGGCACCGTTAGGCTTAAGCTAAGGCTAGGGCTCCGCTAGCCTTAGGCTAGGGCTCCCCTAGGCTTAAGCTAGGACATCCCTAGGCTTAGGCTAAGGCTAAGGGTCCCCTAGCCTTATGCTGGGGCTCCCCAAGCCTTAGCCTAAGGCTCCCCTAGCCTTAGGCTAGGGCACCCCTAGGTTTAGGCTAACCTCCCCTAGCCTTAGGCTAGGTCACCCCTAGGCTTAGGCTAGGGCTCCCCTAGTCTTAGGCTAGTGCTCCCCTATCTTAAGGCTAGGGCTCCCCTAGGCTTAGGCTAACCTCCCCTAGCCTTAGGCTAGGGCATCCCTAGGCTCAGGCTAGGGCTCCCCTAGTCTTAGGCTAGTGCTCCCCTATCTTAAGGCTAGGGCTCCCCTAGGCTTAGGCTAAGACAAGGGCTCCCCTAGCCTTAGGCTAGGGCTCCCCTAGCCTTAGGCTAGGACATCCCTAGGCTTAGGCTAAGGCTAGGGCTCACCTAGCCTTAGGCTAATGCTCCCCTAGCCTTGGGCTAGGGCACCCCTAGGCTTAGGCTAAGGCTAGGGCTCCCCTAGCCTTAGGCTAGGGCTCCCTTAGCCTTAGGCTAGGGCTCCCCTACCCTTAGGCTAGGGCTCACCTAGCCTTAGGAAATGGCACCCCTAGCCTTAGGCTAGGGCACCCCAAGGCTTAGGCTAAGGCACCCCTAGGCTTAGTATAGGGCTCCCCTAGCCTCAGGCTAGGGCTCCCCTAGCCTCAGGCTAGGGCTCCCCTAGCCTTAGGGTAGGGCACCCCTAGGCTTAGGGTAGGGCTAGGGCTCCCCTATCTTTAGTCTAGGGCTCCCATAGCCGTGGGCTACGACTCCCCTAGTCTTAGGCTTGGGCACCCCTAGGCTTAGGCTAAGACAAGGGCTCCCCTATCCTTAGGCTAGGGGTCCCCTAACCTTAGGCTTGGGCTCCCCTAGCCTTAGGCTAGGGCACACCTAGGCGTAGGCTAAGACTAGGGCTCCCCTAGCCTTAGGCTAGGGCACCCCTAGGCTTAGGCTAAGGCTAGGACTCCCCTAACCTTAGGCAGGGCTCCCCTAGACTTACGTTAGGGCACCGTTAGGCTTATGCTAAGGCTAGGGCTCCCCTACCCTTAGGCTAGGGCTCCCCTAGGCTTAGGCTAGGGCATCCCTAGGCTTAGGCTAAGGATAAGGGTCCCCTAGCCTTATGCTGGGGCTCCCCTAGCCTTAGGCTAAGGCTCCCCTAGCCTTAGGCTAGGGCACCCCTAGGCTTAGGCTAGGCTCCCCTAGCCTTAGGCTAGGGCACCCCTAGGCTCAGGCTAGGGCTCCCCTAGCCTTAGGCTAGGGCATCCCTAGGCTCAGGCTAGGGCTCCCCTAGGCTTAGGTTAGTGTTCCCCTATCGTAAGGCTTGGGCTCCCCTAGCCTTAAGCTTGGACACCCCTAGGCTTAGGCTAAGGCTAGGGCTCACCTAGCCTTAGGCTAATGCTCCCCTAGCCTTAGGCTAGGGCACCCCTAGCCTTAGGCTAAGGCTAGGGCTCCCCTAGCCTTAGGCTAGGGCATCCCTAGGCTCAGGCTAGGGCTCCCCTTGCCTTAGGGTAAGGCTCCCCTATCATAAGGCTAGGGCCCCCCTAGCCTTAGGCTAGGACACCCTAGGCTTAGCTAAGGCTAGGGCTCACCTAACCTTAGGCTAATGCTCCCCTAGCCTTAGGCTAGGGCACCCCTAGGCTTAGGCTAAGGCTAGGGCTCCCCTAGCCTTAGGGTAGGGCTCCCTTAGCCTTAGGCTAGGGCTACCCTACCCTTAGGCTCGGGCTCCCCTAGCCTTAGGCAATGGCTCCCCTAGCCTTAGGCTAGGGCACCCATAGGCTTAGGCTAAGGCTAGTGCTCACCTAGCCTTAGGCTAGGGCACCCCTAAGCTTAGGCTAAGGATAGGGCTCCCCTAGGCTAAGGCTAGGGCTCCCCTAGCCTTAGGCTTGGGCACCCCTAGCCTTAGGCTAGGGCTCCCATAGCCTTAGGCTCGGGCTTCTAGCCTTAGCTAGGGCACCCCTAGGCTTAGGCTTAGGCTAGGACTCCCCTAGCCTTAGGTTCGGGCATCCCTAGGCTTAGGCTAAGGCTAGGGCTCCCCTAGCCTTAGGCTAGGTCACCCCTAAGCTTAGGCTCAGGCACCCATAGGTGTAGGCTAGGGCTCCCGTAGCCTTAGGTTCGGGCACCCCTAGGCTTAGGCTAAGACAAGGGCTCCCCTAGCCTTAGGCTAAGGCTCCCCTAGGCTTAGGCTAAGGCTACGGTTCCCCTGGCCTTAGCTTCGGGCACCCCTAGGCTTAGGCTAAGGCTAGGGCTCCCCTAGCCTTAGGCTAGTGCTCTCCTAGCCTTAGGCTAGGGCACCGCTAGGCTTAGGCTAGGGCACCCCTAGGCTTAAGCTGGCCTCCCCTAGCCTTAGGCTAGGGCTCCCCTAGGCTTAGGCTTGGGCACCCCTAGGCTTCATCTAAGGCTAGGGCTCCCATAGCCTTATGTTAGGGCACCCCTAGGCTTGGGCTAAGGCTAGGGCTCCCCTAGCCTTAGTCTAGGTCTCCCCTAGCCTTAGGCTACGGCTCCCCTTGCCTTAGGCTTGGGCACCCCTAGGCTTAGGCTAAGACAAGGGCTCCCCTAGCCTTAGGCTAGGGCACCCCTAGGCGTAGGCTAGAGTCCCCTTGCCTTAGGCTAGGGCTCCCCTCGCCTTAAGCTAGGTCTTCCCAGCCTAAAGCTAGGGCTCCCCTAGCCTTAGACTAGGGCAACCCTAGGCTCAGGCTCTGGCTCCCCGAGCTTAGGCTAGTGCTCCCCTATCTTAAAGCTAGGGCTCACCTAGGCTTAGGCTAAGACAAGGGCTCCCCTAGCCTTAGGCTACGGCTCCCCTAGCCTAAGGCTCAGGCTCCTCAAGCCTTAGGCTAGGGCACCCCTAGGCTTAGGCTAACGCGAGGGCTCCCCTAGCCTTAGGCTAGGGCTCCCTTAGCCTTAGGCTAGGGCTCCTCTACCCTTAGGATAAGGCTAGCGCTCCCCTAGCCTAAGGCTAGGGCTCCCATAGCCTTAGGCTCGGGCTCCCCTAGCCTTACGCTAGCACACCCCTAGGCTTAGGCTTAGGCTAGGGTTCTCCTAGGCTCAGGCTAGGGCTCCCCTTGCCTTAGGGTAAGGCTCCCCTATCCTAAGGCTAGGGCCCCCCTAGCCTTAGGCTAGGACACCCCTAGGCTTAGCTAAGGCTAGGGCTCACCTAACCTTAGGCTAATGCTCCCCTAGCCTTAGGCTAGGGCACCCCTAGGCTTAGGCTAAGGCTAGGGCTCCCCTAGCCTTAGGCTAGGGCTCCCTTAGCCTTAGGCTAGGGCTACCCTACCCTTAGGCTCGGGCTACCCTACCCTTAGGCTCGGGCTCGCCTAGCCTTAGGCAATGGCTCCCCTAGCCTTAGGCTAGGGCACCCATAGGCTTAGGCTAAGGCTAGTGCTCACCTAGCCTTAGGCTAGGGCACCCCTAAGCTTAGGCTAGGGTCCCCTAGCCTTAGGCTAGGGCTCCCCTCGCCTTAGGCTAGATCTCCCCTAGCCTTAGGCTAGGGCACCCCTAGGCTTAGGCTTAGGCTAGGGTTCTCCTAGGCTTAGGCTCGGGCACCCCTAGGCTTAGGCTAGGGTTCCCCTAGACTTAGGCTAGGGCTCCCCTAGCCTTTGGCTTGTGCTCCCCTATCCTTAGGGCAGGGCACCCCTAGGCTTAGTCCCGGGCTCCCCTAGCCTTAGGCTAGGTCTCCCCTAGGCTTAGGCTCGAGCACCCCTAGGCTTAGGCTAGGGCTCCCCTAGCCTTAGACTAGGGCTCCCCTATCCTTAGGCTAGGGCACCCCTAGGCTTAGGCTAAGACTAGGGCTCCACTAGCCTTAGGCTAGGGCACCCCTAAGCTTAGGCTAAGGCTACGGCTCCCCTAGCCTTAGGCTAGGGCACCTTTAGGCTTAGGCTAGGTCTCCCCAATCCTTAGGCTAGGGCTCCCTTAGCCTTAGGTTAGGGCTACCCTAGCCTTAGGCTAGAGTACCAGTAGGCTTAGGCTAAGGCTAGGGCTCCCCTAGCCTTAGGCTAGGGCTCCCCTAACCTTAGGCTAGGGCACCCCTAGGCTTAGGCTAGGGCTCCCCTAGCCTTAGGCTAGGGCACCTTTAGGCTTAGACTAAGGCTAAGGATCCCCTAGCGTTAGGCTAGGGCTCCCCTAGCATTAGGCTAGGGCACCCCTAGGCTTAGGCTAAGGCTAGGGCTCCCCTAGCCTTCGGATAGGGCTCCCATAGCCTTAGGGTAGGGCTTCCCTAGCCTTAGGGTAGGTCACCCCTAGGCTTAGGCTAAGGCTAGGGCTCACTTAGCCTTAGGCTAAGGCTCCCCTAGCCTTAGGTTAGGGCTCCCCTATCCTTAGGCTAGGTCACCCCTAGGCTTAGGCTCGGGCACCCCTAGGCTTAGGCTAGGGTTCCCCTAGACTTAGGCTAGGGCTCCCCTAGCCTTAGTCTAGTGCTCCCCTATCCTTAGGCCAGGGCACCCCTAGGCTTAGTCCAGGGCTCCCCTAGCCTTAGGCTAGAGCTCCCCTAGCCTTAGGCTAGGGCTCCCCTAGGCTTAGGCTCGGGCACCCCTAGGCTTAGGCTAGGGCTCCCATAGCCTTAGTCTAGGGCTACCCTAACCTTATGCTAGGGCACCCCTAGGCTTAGGCTAAGGCTAGGGCTCCCTTAGCCTTCGGATAGGGCTCCCATTGACTTAGGGTAGGGCTCCCCTAGCCTTAGGGTAGGTCACCCCTAGGCTTATGCTAAGGCTAAGGCTCACCTAACCTTAGGCTAAGGCTACCCGAGCCTTCGGCTAGGGCTCCCCTATCCTTAGGCTAGGTCACCCCTAGGCTTAGGCTCGGGCTCCCCTAGCCTTAGTCTAGTGCTCCCCTATCCTTAGGCCAGGGCACCCCTAGGCTTAGTCCAGGGCTCCCTTAGCCTTAGGCTAGAGATCCCCTAGCCTTAGGCTAGGGCTCCCCTAGGCTTAGGCTCGGGCAACCCTAGGCTTAGGCTAGGCCTCCCCTAGCCTTAGACTTGGGCTCCCCTAGCCTTGGGCTCGGGCACCCCTAGGCTTAGGCTAAGACTAGGGCTCCACTAGCCTTTGGCTAGGGCTCCCCTAGCCTTAGGCTAGGGCACCTTTAGGCTTAGTCTAGGGCTCCCCTAGCCTTAGGCTAGGGCTCGCCTAGCCTTAGGTTAGGTCACCCCTAGGCTTAGGCTAACGCTAAGGCTCCCCTAGCCTTAGGCTAAGGCTCCCCTAGCCTTACCCTAGGGCACCCCTAGGCTTAGGCTAAGGCTAGGTCTCCCCTAGCCTTAGGCCAGGGCACCACTAAGCTTAGGCTCGGGCACCCCTAGGGTTAGGCTAGGGATCCACTTGCCTTAGGCTAGGGCTCCCCTCACCTTATGCTAGGGCACCCCTAGGCTTTGGCTAAGGCTAGGTCTCCCCTAGTCTTAGGCTAGGACACCCCAAGGCTTAGGCTAAGGCTAGGGCTCCCCCAAACTCCGGCTCGGGCTCAACTAGCCTTAGGCTAGGGCAGCCCTAGGCTTAGGCTAAGGCTAGGGCTCCCCTAGCCTTGGATAGGGCACCCCTAGGGCTAGGCTAACGCTAAGGCTCCCCAGGCCTTAGGCTAGGGCACCCATAGGCTTAGGCTAAGGCTAGGGCTCCCCTAGACTTAGGCTAGGGCTCCCCTAGACTTAGGCTAGGGCTCCCCTAGCCTTAGGCTAGGGCTCCACTAGGCTTAGGCTAGGGCACCCCTAGGCTTAGGCTAAGGCTAGGGCTCCCCTAGCCTTAGGCTAGGGCACCCCTAGGCTTAGGCTTGGGCTCCCCTAGCCTTAGGTTCTGGCACCCCTAGGCTTAGGCTAAGGCTAGGGCTCCCCTAGCCTTAGGCTAGGGCACCCATAGGCTTAGGCTAGGGCACCCATACGCTTAGGCTAAGGCTAGGGCTCCCCTAGCCTTAGGCTAGGGCTCCCCTATCCTTTGGATAGGGCTCCCCTAGCCTTAGGCTAGGGCACGCCTAGGCTTAGGCTAATGCTAGAGCTCTCCTAGCATTAGGCTAGTGCACCCCTAGTCTTAGGCTAGGGCTCCCCTAGCCTTAGGCTCGGGCTCCCCTAGCCTTAGGCTCGTGCTCCCCTAGCCTTAAGCTCGGGCACCCCTAGCCTTAGTCTAGGCTTCCCCTAGACTTAGGCTAGGGCTTTCTTAGCCTTAGGCTAGTGTTCCCCTATCCTTAGGCCAGGGGACCCCTGGTCTAAGTCCAGGGCTCCCGTAGCCTTAGGCTAGGGCTCCCCTAGCCTTGGGCTAGGGCACCTCTAGGCTTAGGCTAAGACTAGCGCTCCACTAGCCTTTGGCTAGGGCTCCCCTAGCCTTAGGCTAGGGAACCTTTAGGCTTAGGCTAGGGCTCCCCTAGCCTTAGGCTAGGGCACCCCTAGGCTTAGGCTAGGGCTCCCCTAGCCTTGGATAGGGCACCCCTAGGCGTAGGCTAACGCTACTGCTACCCTAGCCTTAGGCTAGGGCAACCCTAGGCTTAGGCTAAGGCTAAGGCTCCCCTAGCCTTAGGCTAGGGCTCCCCTAGCCTTAGGCTAGGGCACCCCTAGGCTTAGGCTAAGGCTCCCCTAGCCTTAGGCTAGGGCACCCGTAGGCTTAGGCTAGGGCTCCCCTAGCCTTAGGTTCGGGCATCCCTAGGCTTAGGCTAAGGCTAGGGCTCCCCTAGCCTTAGGCTAGGGCTCCCCTCACCTTATGCTAGGGCACCCCTAGGCTTTGGCTAAGGCTAGGTCTCCCCTAACCTTAGGCTAGGGCTCTCCTAGCCTTAGGCTTGGGCACCCCTAGGCTTAGGCTAGGGCTCCCCTAGCCTTAGGTTCGGGCACCCCTAAGCTTAGGATAAGGCTAGGGCTCCCCTAGCCTTAGGCTAAGGCACCCATAGGCTTAGGCTAGGGCACCCATAGGCTTAGGCTAATGCTAGGGCTCCCCTAGCCTTAGGCTAGGGCACCCCTAGGCTTAGGCTAAGGCTAGGGATCCCCTAGTCTTAGGCTAGGGCACCCCTAAGCTTAGGCTAAGGCTAGGGCTCGCCTAGCCTTATGCTAGGGCTCCCCTATCCTTAGGCTAGGGCTCCCCTAGGCTTAGGCTAAGGCTAGGGCTCTCCTAGCCTTAGGTAGGGCACCCCTAGGCTTAGGCTAGGGCTCCCCTGCCTTAGGTTCGGGCAACCCTAGCCTTAGGCTAGGGCTCACCTAGACTTAGGCTAGGGCTCCCCTAGCCTTAGGCTAGTGCTCCGGTATCCTTAGGCCAGGGCACCCCTAGGCTTAATCCAGGGCTCCCATAGCCTTCGGCTTGGGCTCCCCTATCCTTAGGCTAGTGATCCCCTAGCCTTAGGCTCGGGCAACCCTAGGCTTAGGCTAGGGCTAGGGCTCCCGTAGCCTCCGGCTAGGGCTCCCCTAGCCTTAGGGTAGGTCACCCCTAGGCTTAGGCTAAGTCTAGGGCTCCACAAGCCTTAGGCTAAGGCTCCCCTATCCTTTGGCCAGGGCACCCCTAGGCTTAGGCTAGGACTCCCCTAGCCTTAGGTTAGGGCACCCCTAGGCTTAGGCTAGGGTTCCCTTAGCCTTAGTCTAGTGCTCCCCTAACCTAAGGCTAGGGCTCCCCTACCCTTAGGCTAGGGCACACCTAGGCTTAGGCTAGGGCTCCCCAACCCTTAGGTTTAGGCACCCCGAGGCTTAGGCTAGGGCTTCCCTAGGCTTAGGATAGGTCTCCCCTAGCCTTTGGCTAGGGCACCCCTAGGCTTAGGCTAGGACTCCCCTGGCCTTTGGTTAGGGCACCCCTAGGCTTTGGCTAGGCTTCCCTTAGCCTTAGGCTAGGGCTCCCCTAGCCTTAGGCTAGGGCACCCCTAAACATAGGCTAAGGCTAGGGCTCCCCTATTCTTTGGCTCTTGCTCCCTTAGCCTTACGTTAGGGCACCCCTAGGCTTAGGCTAAGGCTAGGGCTCCCGTAGCCTTAGGCTAGGGCTCCCCTAGCCTTAGGCTAGGGCTCCCGTAGCCTTAGGCTAGGGCAACCCTAGGCTTAGGCTAGGGCTCCCCTCACCTTATGCTAGGGCACCCCTAGGCTTTGGCTAAGGCTAGGTCTCCCCTAGTCTTAGGCTAGGACACCCCAAGGCTTAGGCTAAGGCTAGGGCTCCCCTAGCCTCCGGTTCGGGCTCAACTAGCCTTAGGCTAGGGCAGCCCTAGGCTTAGGCTAAGGCTAGGGCTCCCCTAGCCTTGGATAGGGCACCCCTAGGGCTAGGCTAACGCTAAGGCTCCCCAAGCCTTAGGCTAGGGCACCCATAGGCTTAGGCTAAGGCTAGGGCTCCCCTAGACTTAGGCTAGGGCTCCCCTAGACTTAGGCTAGGGCTCCCCTATTCTTAGGCAAGGGCTCCCCTAGGCTTAGGCTAGGGCACCCCTAGGCTTAGGCTAAGGTTAGGGCTCCCCTAGCCTTAGGCTAGGGCACCCCAAGGCTTAGGCTCGGGCTCCCCTAGCCTTAGGTTCTGGCACCCCTAGGCTTAGGCTAAGGCTAGGGATCCCCTAGCCTTAGGCTAGGGCAACCATAGGCTTAGGCTAGGGCACCCATAGGCTTAGGCTAAGGCTAGGGATCCCCTAGCCTTAGGCTAGGGCTCCCCTATCCTTCGGATAGGGCTCGCCTAGCCTTAGGCTAGGGCACCCCTAGGCTTAGGCTAAGGCTAGAGCTCTCCTAGCTTTAGGCTAGTGCACCCCTAGTCTTAGGCTAGGGCTCCCCTAGCCTTAGGCTCGGGCTCCCCTAGCCTTAGGCTCGTGCTCCCCTAGCCTTAAGCTCGGGAACGCCTAGCCTTAGTCTAGGGTTGCCCTAGACTAAGGCTAGGGCTTCCTTAGCCTTAGGCTAGTGTTCCCCTATCCTTAGGCCAGGGGACCCCTGGTCTAAGTCCAGGGCTCCCGTAGCCTTAGACTAGGGTTCCCCTAACATTGGGCTAGGGCACCCCTAGGCTTAGGCTAAGGCTAGGGCTCCCCTAGCCTTCGGATTGGGCTCCATAGCCTTAGGGTAGGGCTCCCCGAGCCTTAGGGTAGGTCACCCCTAGGCTTACGCTCGGGCAACCCTCGGATTAGGATAGGTCTCCCCTAGCCTTTGGCCAGGGCACCCCTAGGATTAGGCTAGGACTCCCCTAGCCTTAGGTTAGGGCACCCCTAGGCTTAGGCTAGGGTTCCCTTAGCCTTAGGCTAGGGCTCCCCTAGCCTAAGGCTAGGGCTCCCCTACCCTTAGGCTAGGGCACACCTAGGCTTAGGCTAGGGCTCCCCAACCCTTAGGTTTAGGCACCCCTAGGCTTAGGCTAGGGCTCCCCTAGGCTTAGGATAGGTCTCCCCTAGCCTTTCCTAGGGCACCCCTAGGCTTAGGCTAGGACTCCCCTGGCCTTAGGTTAGGGCACCCCTAGGCTTTGGCTAGGGTTCCCTTAGCCTTAGGCTAGGGCTCCCCTAGCCTTAGGCTAGGGCACCCCTAGACATAGGCTAAGGCTAGGGCTTCCCTAGTCTTAGGCTCTTGCTCCCTTAGCCTTACGTTAGTGCACCCCTAGGCTTAGGCTAAGGCTAGGGCTCCCGTAGCCTTGGGCTAGGGCACCCCTAAGCTTAGGCTAAGACTAGGGCTCCACTAGCCTTTGGCTAGGGCTCCCCTAGCCTTAGGCTAGGGCACCTTTAGGCTTGGGCTAGGGCTCCCCTAGCCTTAGGCTAGTGCTCCCCTAGCCTTAGGCTAGGGCACCCCAAGGCTTAGGCTAGGGCTCCCCTAGCATTGGATAGGGAACCCCTAGGCCTAGGCTAACGCTACTGCTACCCTAGCCTTAGGCTAGGGCACCCCTAGGCTTAGGCTAGGACTCCCCTGGCCTTAGGTTAGGGCACCCCTAGGCTTAGGCTAAGGCTAGGGCTCCCCTAGCCTTAGGCTACGGCACCCATAGGCTTAGGCTAGGGCACCCATACGCTTAGGCTAAGGCTAGGGCTCCCCTAGCCTTAGGCTAGGGCTCCCCTATCCTTTGGATAGGGCTCCCCTAGCCTTGGGCTAGGGCACCCCTAGGCTTAGGCTAATGCTAGAGCTCTCCTAGCATTAGGCTAGTGCACCCCTAGTCTTAGGCTAGGGCTCCCCTAGCCTTAGGCTCGGGCTCCCCTAGCCTTAGGCTCGTGCTCCCCTAGCCTTAAGCTCGGGCACCCCTAGCCTTAGTCTAGGCTTCCCCTAGACTTAGGCTAGGGCTTTCTTAGCCTTAGGCTAGTGTTCCCCTATCCTTAGGCCAGGGGACCCCTGGTCTAAATCCAGGGCTCCCGTAGCCTTAACTAGGGCTCCCCTAGCCTTGGGCTAGGGCACCTCTAGGCTTAGGCTAAGACTAGCGCTCCACTAGCCTTTGGCTAGGGCTCCCCTAGCCTTAGGCTAGGGAACCTTTAGGCTTAGGCTAGGGCTCCCCTAGCCTTAGGCTAGGGCACCCCTAGGCTTAGGCTAGGGCTCCCCTAGCCTTGGATAGGGCACCCCTAGGCGTAGGCTAACGCTACTGCTACCCTAGCCTTAGGCTAGGGCAACCCTAGGCTTAGGCTAAGGCTAAGGCTCCCCTAGCCTTAGGCTAGGGCTCCCCTAGCCTTAGGCTAGGGCTCCCCTAGCCTTAGGCTAGGGCACCCCTAGGCTTAGGCTAAGGCTAAGGCTCCCCTAGCCTTAGGCTAGGGCACCCGTAGGCTTAGGCTAGGGCTCCCTAGCCTTAGGTTCGGGCATCCCTAGGCTTAGGCTAAGGCTAGGGCTCCCCTAGCCTTAGGCTAGGGCTCCCCTCACCTTATGCTAGGGCACCCCTAGGCTTTGGCTAAGGCTAGGTCTCCCCTAACCTTAGGCTAGGGCTCTCCTAGCCTTAGGCTTGGGCACCCCTAGGCTTAGGCTAGGGCTCCCCTAGCCTTAGGTTCGGGCACCCCTAAGCTTAGGATAAGGCTAGGGCTCCCCTAGCCTTAGGCTAAGGCACCCATAGGCTTAGGCTAGGGCACCCATAGGCTTAGGCTAATGCTAGGGCTCCCCTAGCCTTAGGCTAGGGCACCCCTAGGCTTAGGCTAAGGCTAGGGATCCCCTAGTCTTAGGCTAGGGCACCCCTAAGCTTAGGCTAAGGCTAGGGCTCGCCTAGCCTTAGGCTAGGGCTCCCCTATCCTTAGGCTAGGGCTCCCCTAGGCTTAGGCTAAGGCTGGGGCTCTCCTAGCCTTAGGTAGGGCACCCCTAGGCTTAGGCTAGGGCTCCCCTGCCTTAGGTTCGGGCAACCCTAGCCTTAGGCTAGGGCTCACCTAGACTTAGGCTAGGGCTCCCCTAGCCTTAGGCTAGTGCTCCGGTATCCTTAGGCCAGGGCACCCCTAGGCTTAATCCAGGGCTCCCATAGCCTTCGGCTTGGGCTCCCCTATCCTTAGGCTAGTGATCCCCTAGCCTTAGGCTCGGGCAACCCTAGGCTTAGGCTAGGGCTAGGGCTCCCGTAGCCTCCGGCTAGGGCTCCCCTAGCCTTAGGGTAGGTCACCCCTAGGCTTAGGCTAAGTCTAGGGCTCCACTAGCCTTAGGCTAAGGCTCCCCTATCCTTTGGCCAGGGCACCCCTAGGCTTAGGCTAGGACTCCCCTAGCCTTAGGTTAGGGCACCCCTAGGCTTAGGCTAGGGTTCCCTTAGCCTTAGTCTAGTGCTCCCCTAACCTAAGGCTAGGGCTCCCCTACCCTTAGGCTAGGGCACACCTAGGCTTAGGCTAGGGCTCCCCAACCCTTAGGTTTAGGCACCCCGAGGCTTAGGCTAGGGCTTCCCTAGGCTTAGGATAGGTCTCCCCTAGCCTTTGGCTAGGGCACCCCTAGGCTTAGGCTAGGACTCCCCTGGCCTTTGGTTAGGGCACCCCTAGGCTTTGGCTAGGCTTCCCTTAGCCTTAGGCTAGGGCTCCCCTAGCCTTAGGCTAGGGCACCCCTAAACATAGGCTAAGGCTAGGGCTCCCCTATTCTTTGGCTCTTGCTCCCTTAGCCTTACGTTAGGGCACCCCTAGGCTTAGGCTAAGGCTAGGGCTCCCGTAGCCTTAGGCTAGGGCTCCCCTAGCCTTAGGCTAGGGCTCCCGTAGCCTTAGGTAGGGCAACCCTAGGCTTAGGCTAGGGCTCCCCTCACCTTATGCTAGGGCACCCCTAGGCTTTGGCTAAGGCTAGGTCTCCCCTAGTCTTAGGCTAGGACACCCCAAGGCTTAGGCTAAGGCTAGGGCTCCCCTAGCCTCCGGTTCGGGCTCAACTAGCCTTAGGCTAGGGCAGCCCTAGGCTTAGGCTAAGGCTAGGGCTCCCCTAGCCTTGGATAGGGCACCCCTAGGGCTAGGCTAACGCTAAGGCTCCCCAAGCCTTAGGCTAGGGCACCCATAGGCTTAGGCTAAGGCTAGGGCTCCCCTAGACTTAGGCTAGGGCTCCCCTAGACTTAGGCTAGGGCTCCCCTATTCTTAGGCAAGGGCTCCCCTAGGCTTAGGCTAGGGCACCCCTAGGCTTAGGCTAAGGTTAGGGCTCCCCTAGCCTTAGGCTAGGGCACCCCAAGGCTTAGGCTCGGGCTCCCCTAGCCTTAGGTTCTGGCACCCCTAGGCTTAGGCTAAGGCTAGGGATCCCCTAGCCTTAGGCTAGGGCAACCATAGGCTTAGGCTAGGGCACCCATAGGCTTAGGCTAAGGCTAGGGATCCCCTAGCCTTAGGCTAGGGCTCCCCTATCCTTCGGATAGGGCTCGCCTAGCCTTAGGCTAGGGCACCCCTAGGCTTAGGCTAAGGCTAGAGCTCTCCTAGCTTTAGGCTAGTGCACCCCTAGTCTTAGGCTAGGGCTCCCCTAGCCTTAGGCTCGGGCTCCCCTAGCCTTAGGCTCGTGCTCCCCTAGCCTTAAGCTCGGGAACGCCTAGCCTTAGTCTAGGGTTGCCCTAGACTAAGGCTAGGGCTTCCTTAGCCTTAGGCTAGTGTTCCCCTATCCTTAGGCCAGGGGACCCCTGGTCTAAGTCCAGGGCTCCCGTAGCCTTAGGCTAGGGTTCCCCTAACATTGGGCTAGGGCACCCCTAGGCTTAGGCTAAGGCTAGGGCTCCCCTAGCCTTCGGATTGGGCTCCATAGCCTTAGGGTAGGGCTCCCCGAGCCTTAGGGTAGGTCACCCCTAGGCTTACGCTCGGGCAACCCTCGGATTAGGATAGGTCTCCCCTAGCCTTTGGCCAGGGCACCCCTAGGATTAGGCTAGGACTCCCCTAGCCTTAGGTTAGGGCACCCCTAGGCTTAGGCTAGGGTTCCCTTAGCCTTAGGCTAGGGCTCCCCTAGCCTAAGGCTAGGGCTCCCCTACCCTTAGGCTAGGGCACACCTAGGCTTAGGCTAGGGCTCCCCAACCCTTAGGTTTAGGCACCCCTAGGCTTAGGCTAGGGCTCCCCTAGGCTTAGGATAGGTCTCCCCTAGCCTTTCCTAGGGCACCCCTAGGCTTAGGCTAGGACTCCCCTGGCCTTAGGTTAGGGCACCCCTAGGCTTTGGCTAGGGTTCCCTTAGCCTTAGGCTAGGGCTCCCCTAGCCTTAGGCTAGGGCACCCCTAGACATAGGCTAAGGCTAGGGCTTCCCTAGTCTTAGGCTCTTGCTCCCTTAGCCTTACGTTAGTGCACCCCTAGGCTTAGGCTAAGGCTAGGGCTCCCGTAGCCTTGGGCTAGGGCACCCCTAAGCTTAGGCTAAGACTAGGGCTCCACTAGCCTTTGGCTAGGGCTCCCCTAGCCTTAGGCTAGGGCACCTTTAGGCTTGGGCTAGGGCTCCCCTAGCCTTAGGCTAGTGCTCCCCTAGCCTTAGGCTAGGGCACCCCAAGGCTTAGGCTAGGGCTCCCCTAGCATTGGATAGGGAACCCCTAGGCCTAGGCTAACGCTACTGCTACCCTAGCCTTAGGCTAGGGCACCCCTAGGCTTAGGCTAGGACTCCCCTGGCCTTAGGTTAGGGCACCCCTAGGCTTAGGCTAAGGCTAGGGCTCCCCTAGCCTTAGGCTACGGCACCCATAGGCTTAGGCTAGGGCACCCATACGCTTAGGCTAAGGCTAGGGCTCCCCTAGCCTTAGGCTAGGGCTCCCCTATCCTTTGGATAGGGCTCCCCTAGCCTTGGGCTAGGGCACCCCTAGGCTTAGGCTAATGCTAGAGCTCTCCTAGCATTAGGCTAGTGCACCCCTAGTCTTAGGCTAGGGCTCCCCTAGCCTTAGGCTCGGGCTCCCCTAGCCTTAGGCTCGTGCTCCCCTAGCCTTAAGCTCGGGCACCCCTAGCCTTAGTCTAGGCTTCCCCTAGACTTAGGCTAGGGCTTTCTTAGCCTTAGGCTAGTGTTCCCCTATCCTTAGGCCAGGGGACCCCTGGTCTAAGTCCAGGGCTCCCGTAGCCTTAGGCTAGGGCTCCCCTAGCCTTGGGCTAGGGCACCTCTAGGCTTAGGCTAAGACTAGCGCTCCACTAGCCTTTGGCTAGGGCTCCCCTAGCCTTAGGCTAGGGAACCTTTAGGCTTAGGCTAGGGCTCCCCTAGCCTTAGGCTAGGGCACCCCTAGGCTTAGGCTAGGGCTCCCCTAGCCTTGGATAGGGCACCCCTAGGCGTAGGCTAACGCTACTGCTACCCTAGCCTTAGGCTAGGGCAACCCTAGGCTTAGGCTAAGGCTAAGGCTCCCCTAGCCTTAGGCTAGGGCTCCCCTAGCCTTAGGCTAGGGCTCCCCTAGCCTTAGGCTAGGGCACCCCTAGGCTTAGGCTAAGGCTAAGGCTCCCCTAGCCTTAGGCTAGGGCACCCGTAGGCTTAGGCTAGGGCTCCCCTAGCCTTAGGTTCGGGCATCCCTAGGCTTAGGCTAAGGCTAGGGCTCCCCTAGCCTTAGGCTAGGGCTCCCCTCACCTTATGCTAGGGCACCCCTAGGCTTTGGCTAAGGCTAGGTCTCCCCTAACCTTAGGCTAGGGCTCTCCTAGCCTTAGGCTTGGGCACCCCTAGGCTTAGGCTAGGGCTCCCCTAGCCTTAGGTTCGGGCACCCCTAAGCTTAGGATAAGGCTAGGGCTCCCCTAGCCTTAGGCTAAGGCACCCATAGGCTTAGGCTAGGGCACCCATAGGCTTAGGCTAATGCTAGGGCTCCCCTAGCCTTAGGCTAGGGCACCCCTAGGCTTAGGCTAAGGCTAGGGATCCCCTAGTCTTAGGCTAGGGCACCCCTAAGCTTAGGCTAAGGCTAGGGCTCGCCTAGCCTTAGGCTAGGGCTCCCCTATCCTTAGGCTAGGGCTCCCCTAGGCTTAGGCTAAGGCTGGGGCTCTCCTAGCCTTAGGTAGGGCACCCCTAGGCTTAGGCTAGGGCTCCCCTGCCTTAGGTTCGGGCAACCCTAGCCTTAGGCTAGGGCTCACCTAGACTTAGGCTAGGGCTCCCCTAGCCTTAGGCTAGTGCTCCGGTATCCTTAGGCCAGGGCACCCCTAGGCTTAATCCAGGGCTCCCATAGCCTTCGGCTTGGGCTCCCCTATCCTTAGGCTAGTGATCCCCTAGCCTTAGGCTCGGGCAACCCTAGGCTTAGGCTAGGGCTAGGGCTCCCGTAGCCTCCGGCTAGGGCTCCCCTAGCCTTAGGGTAGGTCACCCCTAGGCTTAGGCTAAGTCTAGGGCTCCACTAGCCTTAGGCTAAGGCTCCCCTATCCTTTGGCCAGGGCACCCCTAGGCTTAGGCTAGGACTCCCCTAGCCTTAGGTTAGGGCACCCCTAGGCTTAGGCTAGGGTTCCCTTAGCCTTAGTCTAGTGCTCCCCTAACCTAAGGCTAGGGCTCCCCTACCCTTAGGCTAGGGCACACCTAGGCTTAGGCTAGGGCTCCCCAACCCTTAGGTTTAGGCACCCCGAGGCTTAGGCTAGGGCTTCCCTAGGCTTAGGATAGGTCTCCCCTAGCCTTTGGCTAGGGCACCCCTAGGCTTAGGCTAGGACTCCCCTGGCCTTTGGTTAGGGCACCCCTAGGCTTTGGCTAGGCTTCCCTTAGCCTTAGGCTAGGGCTCCCCTAGCCTTAGGCTAGGGCACCCCTAAACATAGGCTAAGGCTAGGGCTCCCCTATTCTTTGGCTCTTGCTCCCTTAGCCTTACGTTAGGGCACCCCTAGGCTTAGGCTAAGGCTAGGGCTCCCGTAGCCTTAGGCTAGGGCTCCCCTAGCCTTAGGCTAGGGCTCCCGTAGCCTTAGGCTAGGGCAACCCTAGGCTTAGGCTAGGGCTCCCCTCACCTTATGCTAGGGCACCCCTAGGCTTTGGCTAAGGCTAGGTCTCCCCTAGTCTTAGGCTAGGACACCCCAAGGCTTAGGCTAAGGCTAGGGCTCCCCTAGCCTCCGGTTCGGGCTCAACTAGCCTTAGGCTAGGGCAGCCCTAGGCTTAGGCTAAGGCTAGGGCTCCCCTAGCCTTGGATAGGGCACCCCTAGGGCTAGGCTAATGCTAAGGCTCCCCAAGCCTTAGGCTAGGGCACCCATAGGCTTAGGCTAAGGCTAGGGCTCCCCTAGACTTAGGCTAGGGCTCCCCTAGACTTAGGCTAGGGCTCCCATATTCTTAGGCAAGGGCTCCCCTAGGCTTAGGCTAGGGCACCCCTAGGCTTAGGCTAAGGTTAGGGCTCCCCTAGCCTTAGGCTAGGGCACCCCAAGGCTTAGGCTAGGGCTCCCCTAGCATTGGATAGGGAACCCCTAGGCCTAGGCTAACGCTACTGCTACCCTAGCCTTAGGCTAGGGCACCCCTAGGCTTAGGCTAGGACTCCCCTGGCCTTAGGTTAGGGCACCCCTAGGCTTAGGCTAAGGCTAGGGCTCCCCTAGCCTTAGGCTACGGCACCCATAGGCTTAGGCTAGGGCACCCATACGCTTAGGCTAAGGCTAGGGCTCCCCAAGCCTTAGGCTAGGGCTCCCCTATCCTTTGGATAGGGCTCCCCTAGCCTTGGGCTAGGGCACCCCTAGGCTTAGGCTAATGCTAGAGCTCTCCTAGCATTAGGCTAGTGCACCCCTAGTCTTAGGCTAGGGCTCCCCTAGCCTTAGGCTCGGGCTCCCCTAGCCTTAGGCTCGTGCTCCCCTAGCCTTAAGCTTGGGCACCCCTAGCCTTAGTCTAGGCTTCCCCTAGACTTAGGCTAGGGCTTTCTTAGCCTTAGGCTAGTGTTCCCCTATCCTTAGGCCAGGGGACCCCTGGTCTAAGTCCAGGGCTCCCGTAGCCTTAGGCTAGGGCTCCCCTAGCCTTGGGCTAGGGCACCTCTAGGCTTAGGCTAAGACTAGCGCTCCACTAGCCTTTGGCTAGGGCTCCCCTAGCCTTAGGCTAGGGAACCTTTAGGCTTAGGCTAGGGCTCCCCTAGCCTTAGGCTAGGGCACCCCTAGGCTTAGGCTAGGGCTCCCCTAGCCTTGGATAGGGCACCCCTAGGCGTAGGCTAACGCTACTGCTACCCTAGCCTTAGGCTAGGGCAACCCTAGGCTTAGGCTAAGGCTAAGGCTCCCCTAGCCTTAGGCTAGGGCTCCCCTAGCCTTAGGCTAGGGCACCCCTAGGCTTAGGCTAAGGCTAAGGCTCCCCTAGCCTTAGGCTAGGGCACCCGTAGGCTTAGGCTAGGGCTCCCCTAGCCTTAGGTTCGGGCATCCCTAGGCTTAGGCTAAGGCTAGGGCTCCCCTAGCCTTAGGCTAGGGCTCCCCTCACCTTATGCTAGGGCACCCCTAGGTTTTGGCTAAGGCTAGGTCTCCCCTAACCTTAGGCTAGGGCTCTCCTAGCCTTAGGCTTGGGCACCCCTAGGCTTAGGCTAGGGCTCCCCTAGCCTTAGGTTCGGGCACCCCTAAGCTTAGGATAAGGCTAGGGCTCCCCTAGCCTTAGGCTAAGGCACCCATAGGCTTAGGCTAGGGCACCCATAGGCTTAGGCTAATGCTAGGGCTCCCCTAGCCTTAGGCTAGGGCACCCCTAGGCTTAGGCTAAGGCTAGGGATCCCCTAGTCTTAGGCTAGGGCACCCCTAAGCTTAGGCTAAGGCTAGGGCTCGCCTAGCCTTAGGCTAGGGCTCCCCTATCCTTAGGCTAGGGCTCCCCTAGGCTTAGGCTAAGGCTAGGGCTCTCCTAGCCTTAGGTAGGGCACCCCTAGGCTTAGGCTAGGGCTCCCCTGCCTTAGGTTCGGGCAACCCTAGCCTTAGGCTAGGGCTCACCTAGACTTAGGCTAGGGCTCCCCTAGCCTTAGGCTAGTGCTCCGGTATCCTTAGGCCAGGGCACCCCTAGGCTTAATCCAGGGCTCCCATAGCCTTCGGCTTGGGCTCCCCTATCCTTAGGCTAGTGATCCCCTAGCCTTAGGCTCGGGCAACCCTAGGCTTAGGCTAGGGCTAGGGCTCCCGTAGCCTCCGGCTAGGGCTCCCCTAGCCTTAGGGTAGGTCACCCCTAGGCTTAGGCTAAGTCTAGGGTTCCACTAGCCTTAGGCTAAGGCTCCCCTATCCTTTGGCCAGGGCACCCCTAGGCTTAGGCTAGGACTCCCCTAGCCTTAGGTTAGGGCACCCCTAGGCTTAGGCTAGGGTTCCCTTAGCCTTAGTCTAGTGCTCCCCTAACCTAAGGCTAGGGCTCCCCTACCCTTAGGCTAGGGCACACCTAGGCTTAGGCTAGGGCTCCCCAACCCTTAGGTTTAGGCACCCGAGGCTTAGGCTAGGGCTCCCCTAGCCTTAGGGTAGGTCACCCCTAGGCTTAGGCTAAGTCTAGGGCTCCACTAGCCTTAGGCTAAGGCTCCCCTATCCTTTGGCCAGGGCACCCCTAGGCTTAGGCTAGGACTCCCCTAGCCTTAGGTTAGGGCACCCCTAGGCTTAGGCTAGGGTTCCCTTAGCCTTAGTCTAGTGCTCCCCTAACCTAAGGCTAGGGCTCCCCTACCCTTAGGCTAGGGCACACCTAGGCTTAGGCTAGGGCTCCCCAACCCTTAGGTTTAGGCACCCGAGGCTTAGGCTAGGGCTTCCCTAGGCTTAGGATAGGTCTCCCCTAACCTTTGGCTAGGGCACCCCTAGGCTTAGGCTAGGACTCCCCTGGCCTTTGGTTAGGGCACCCCTAGGCTTTGGCTAGGCTTCCCTTAGCCTTAGGCTAGGGCTCCCCTAGCCTTAGGCTAGGGCACCCCTAAACATAGGCTAAGGCTAGGGCTCCCCTATTCTTTGGCTCTTGCTCCCTTAGCCTTACGTTAGGGCACCCCTAGGCTTAGGCTAAGGCTAGGGCTCCCGTAGCCTTAGGCTAGGGCTCCCCTAGCCTTAGGCTAGGGCTCCCGTAGCCTTAGGCTAGGGCAACCCTAGGCTTAGGCTAGGGCTCCCCTCACCTTATGCTAGGGCACCCCTAGGCTTTGGCTAAGGCTAGGTCTCCCCTAGTCTTAGGCTAGGACACCCCAAGGCTTAGGCTAAGGCTAGGGCTCCCCTAGCCTCCGGTTCGGGCTCAACTAGCCTTAGGCTAGGGCAGCCCTAGGCTTAGGCTAAGGCTAGGGCTCCCCTAGCCTTGGATAGGGCACCCCTAGGGCTAGGCTAACGCTAAGGCTCCCCAAGCCTTAGGCTAGGGCACCCATAGGCTTAGGCTAAGGCTAGGGCTCCCCTAGACTTAGGCTAGGGCTCCCCTAGACTTAGGCTAGGGCTCCCCTATTCTTAGGCAAGGGCTCCCCTAGGCTTAGGCTAGGGCACCCCTAGGCTTAGGCTAAGGTTAGGGCTCCCCTAGCCTTAGGCTAGGGCACCCCAAGGCTTAGGCTCGGGCTCCCCTAGCCTTAGGTTCTGGCACCCCTAGGCTTAGGCTAAGGCTAGGGATCCCCTAGCCTTAGGCTAGGGCAACCATAGGCTTAGGCTAGGGCACCCATAGGCTTAGGCTAAGGCTAGGGATCCCCTAGCCTTAGGCTAGGGCTCCCCTATCCTTCGGATAGGGCTCGCCTAGCCTTAGGCTAGGGCACCCCTAGGCTTAGGCTAAGGCTAGAGCTCTCCTAGCTTTAGGCTAGTGCACCCCTAGTCTTAGGCTAGGGCTCCCCTAGCCTTAGGCTCGGGCTCCCCTAGCCTTAGGCTCGTGCTCCCCTAGCCTTAAGCTCGGGAACGCCTAGCCTTAGTCTAGGGTTGCCCTAGACTAAGGCTAGGGCTTCCTTAGCCTTAGGCTAGTGTTCCCCTATCCTTAGGCCAGGGGACCCCTGGTCTAAGTCCAGGGCTCCCGTAGCCTTAGGCTAGGGTTCCCCTAACATTGGGCTAGGGCACCCCTAGGCTTAGGCTAAGGCTAGGGCTCCCCTAGCCTTCGGATTGGGCTCCATAGCCTTAGGGTAGGGCTCCCCGAGCCTTAGGGTAGGTCACCCCTAGGCTTACGCTCGGGCAACCCTCGGATTAGGATAGGTCTCCCCTAGCCTTTGGCCAGGGCACCCCTAGGATTAGGCTAGGACTCCCCTAGCCTTAGGTTAGGGCACCCCTAGGCTTAGGCTAGGGTTCCCTTAGCCTTAGGCTAGGGCTCCCCTAGCCTAAGGCTAGGGCTCCCCTACCCTTAGGCTAGGGCACACCTAGGCTTAGGCTAGGGCTCCCCAACCCTTAGGTTTAGGCACCCCTAGGCTTAGGCTAGGGCTCCCCTAGGCTTAGGATAGGTCTCCCCTAGCCTTTCCTAGGGCACCCCTAGGCTTAGGCTAGGACTCCCCTGGCCTTAGGTTAGGGCACCCCTAGGCTTTGGCTAGGGTTCCCTTAGCCTTAGGCTAGGGCTCCCCTAGCCTTAGGCTAGGGCACCCCTAGACATAGGCTAAGGCTAGGGCTTCCCTAGTCTTAGGCTCTTGCTCCCTTAGCCTTACGTTAGTGCACCCCTAGGCTTAGGCTAAGGCTAGGGCTCCCGTAGCCTTGGGCTAGGGCACCCCTAAGCTTAGGCTAAGACTAGGGCTCCACTAGCCTTTGGCTAGGGCTCCCCTAGCCTTAGGCTAGGGCACCTTTAGGCTTGGGCTAGGGCTCCCCTAGCCTTAGGCTAGTGCTCCCCTAGCCTTAGGCTAGGGCACCCCAAGGCTTAGGCTAGGGCTCCCCTAGCATTGGATAGGGAACCCCTAGGCCTAGGCTAACGCTACTGCTACCCTAGCCTTAGGCTAGGGCACCCCTAGGCTTAGGCTAGGACTCCCCTGGCCTTAGGTTAGGGCACCCCTAGGCTTAGGCTAAGGCTAGGGCTCCCCTAGCCTTAGGCTACGGCACCCATAGGCTTAGGCTAGGGCACCCATACGCTTAGGCTAAGGCTAGGGCTCCCCTAGCCTTAGGCTAGGGCTCCCCTATCCTTTGGATAGGGCTCCCCTAGCCTTGGGCTAGGGCACCCCTAGGCTTAGGCTAATGCTAGAGCTCTCCTAGCATTAGGCTAGTGCACCCCTAGTCTTAGGCTAGGGCTCCCCTAGCCTTAGGCTCGGGCTCCCCTAGCCTTAGGCTCGTGCTCCCCTAGCCTTAAGCTCGGGCACCCCTAGCCTTAGTCTAGGCTTCCCCTAGACTTAGGCTAGGGCTTTCTTAGCCTTAGGCTAGTGTTCCCCTATCCTTAGGCCAGGGGACCCCTGGTCTAAGTCCAGGGCTCCCGTAGCCTTAGGCTAGGGCTCCCCTAGCCTTGGGCTAGGGCACCTCTAGGCTTAGGCTAAGACTAGCGCTCCACTAGCCTTTGGCTAGGGCTCCCCTAGCCTTAGGCTAGGGAACCTTTAGGCTTAGGCTAGGGCTCCCCTAGCCTTAGACTAGGGCACCCCTAGGCTTAGGCTAGGGCTCCCCTAGCCTTGGATAGGGCACCCCTAGGCGTAGGCTAACGCTACTGCTACCCTAGCCTTAGGCTAGGGCAACCCTAGGCTTAGGCTAAGGCTAAGGCTCCCCTAGCCTTAGGCTAGGGCTCCCCTAGCCTTAGGCTAGGGCACCCCTAGGCTTAGGCTAAGGCTAAGGCTCCCCTAGCCTTAGGCTAGGGCACCCGTAGGCTTAGGCTAGGGCTCCCCTAGCCTTAGGTTCGGGCATCCCTAGGCTTAGGCTAAGGCTAGGGCTCCCCTAGCCTTAGGCTAGGGCTCCCCTCACCTTATGCTAGGGCACCCCTAGGCTTTGGCTAAGGCTAGGTCTCCCCTAACCTTAGGCTAGGGCTCTCCTAGCCTTAGGCTTGGGCACCCCTAGGCTTAGGCTAGGGCTCCCCTAGCCTTAGGTTCGGGCACCCCTAAGCTTAGGATAAGGCTAGGGCTCCCCTAGCCTTAGGCTAAGGCACCCATAGGCTTAGGCTAGGGCACCCATAGGCTTAGGCTAATGCTAGGGCTCCCCTAGCCTTAGGCTAGGGCACCCCTAGGCTTAGGCTAAGGCTAGGGATCCCCTAGTCTTAGGCTAGGGCACCCCTAAGCTTAGGCTAAGGCTAGGGCTCGCCTAGCCTTAGGCTAGGGCTCCCCTATCCTTAGGCTAGGGCTCCCCTAGGCTTAGGCTAAGGCTAGGGCTCTCCTAGCCTTAGGTAGGGCACCCCTAGGCTTAGGCTAGGGCTCCCCTGCCTTAGGTTCGGGCAACCCTAGCCTTAGGCTAGGGCTCACCTAGACTTAGGCTAGGGCTCCCCTAGCCTTAGGCTAGTGCTCCGGTATCCTTAGGCCAGGGCACCCCTAGGCTTAATCCAGGGCTCCCATAGCCTTCAGCTTGGGCTCCCCTATCCTTAGGCTAGTGATCCCCTAGCCTTAGGCTCGGGCAACCCTAGGCTTAGGCTAGGGCTAGGGCTCCCGTAGCCTCCGGCTAGGGCTCCCCTAGCCTTAGGGTAGGTCACCCCTAGGCTTAGGCTAAGTCTAGGGCTCCACTAGCCTTAGGCTAAGGCTCCCCTAGCCTTTGGCCAGGGCACCCCTAGGCTTAGGCTAGGACTCCCCTAGCCTTAGGTTAGGGCACCCCTAGGCTTAGGCTAGGGTTCCCTTAGCCTTAGTCTAGTGCTCCCCTAACCTAAGGCTAGGGCTCCCCTACCCTTAGGCTAGGGCACACCTAGGCTTAGGCTAGGGCTCCCCAACCCTTAGGTTTAGGCACCCCGAGGCTTAGGCTAGGGCTTCCCTAGGCTTAGGATAGGTCTCCCCTAGCCTTTGGCTAGGGCACCCCTAGGCTTAGGCTAGGACTCCCCTGGCCTTTGGTTAGGGCACCCCTAGGCTTTGGCTAGGCTTCCCTTAGCCTTAGGCTAGGGCTCCCCTAGCCTTAGGCTAGGGCACCCCTAAACATAGGCTAAGGCTAGGGCTCCCCTATTCTTTGGCTCTTGCTCCCTTAGCCTTACGTTAGGGCACCCCTAGGCTTAGGCTAAGGCTAGGGCTCCCGTAGCCTTAGGCTAGGGCTCCCCTAGCCTTAGGCTAGGGCTCCCGTAGCCTTAGGCTAGGGCAACCCTAGGCTTAGGCTAGGGCTCCCCTCACCTTATGCTAGGGCACCCCTAGGCTTTGGCTAAGGCTAGGTCTCCCCTAGTCTTAGGCTAGGACACCCCAAGGCTTAGGCTAAGGCTAGGGCTCCCCTAGCCTCCGGTTCGGGCTCAACTAGCCTTAGGCTAGGGCAGCCCTAGGCTTAGGCTAAGGCTAGGGCTCCCCTAGCCTTGGATAGGGCACCCCTAGGGCTAGGCTAACGCTAAGGCTCCCCAAGCCTTAGGCTAGGGCACCCATAGGCTTAGGCTAAGGCTAGGGCTCCCCTAGACTTAGGCTAGGGCTCCCCTATTCTTAGGCAAGGGCTCCCCTAGGCTTAGGCTAGGGCACCCCTAGGCTTAGGCTAAGGTTAGGGCTCCCCTAGCCTTAGGCTAGGGCACCCCAAGGCTTAGGCTCGGGCTCCCCTAGCCTTAGGTTCTGGCACCCCTAGGCTTAGGCTAAGGCTAGGGATCCCCTAGCCTTAGGCTAGGGCAACCATAGGCTTAGGCTAGGGCACCCATAGGCTTAGGCTAAGGCTAGGGATCCCCTAGCCTTAGGCTAGGGCTCCCCTATCCTTCGGATAGGGCTCGCCTAGCCTTAGGCTAGGGCACCCCTAGGCTTAGGCTAAGGCTAGAGCTCTCCTAGCTTTAGGCTAGTGCACCCCTAGTCTTAGGCTAGGGCTCCCCTAGCCTTAGGCTCGTGCTCCCCTAGCCTTAAGCTCGGGAACGCCTAGCCTTAGTCTAGGGTTGCCCTAGACTAAGGCTAGGGCTTCCTTAGCCTTAGGCTAGTGTTCCCCTATCCTTAGGCCAGGGGACCCCTGGTCTAAGTCCAGGGCTCCCGTAGCCTTAGGCTAGGGTTCCCCTAACATTGGGCTAGGGCACCCCTAGGCTTAGGCTAAGGCTAGGGCTCCCCTAGCCTTCGGATTGGGCTCCATAGCCTTAGGGTAGGGCTCCCCGAGCCTTAGGGTAGGTCACCCCTAGGCTTACGCTCGGGCAACCCTCGGATTAGGATAGGTCTCCCCTAGCCTTTGGCCAGGGCACCCCTAGGATTAGGCTAGGACTCCCCTAGCCTTAGGTTAGGGCACCCCTAGGCTTAGGCTAGGGTTCCCTTAGCCTTAGGCTAGGGCTCCCCTAGCCTAAGGCTAGGGCTCCCCTACCCTTAGGCTAGGGCACACCTAGGCTTAGGCTAGGGCTCCCCAACCCTTAGGTTTAGGCACCCCTAGGCTTAGGCTAGGGCTCCCCTAGGCTTAGGATAGGTCTCCCCTAGCCTTTCCTAGGGCACCCCTAGGCTTAGGCTAGGACTCCCCTGGCCTTAGGTTAGGGCACCCCTAGGCTTTGGCTAGGGTTCCCTCTGCCTTAGGCTAGGGCTCCCCTAGCCTTAGGCTAGGGCACCCCTAGACATAGGCTAAGGCTAGGGCTTCCCTAGTCTTAGGCTCTTGCTCCCTTAGCCTTACGTTAGTGCACCCCTAGGCTTAGGCTAAGGCTAGGGCTCCCGTAGCCTTGGGCTAGGGCACCCCTAAGCTTAGGCTAAGACTAGGGCTCCACTAGCCTTTGGCTAGGGCTCCCCTAGCCTTAGGCTAGGGCACCTTTAGGCTTGGGCTAGGGCTCCCCTAGCCTTAGGCTAGTGCTCCCCTAGCCTTAGGCTAGGGCACCCCAAGGCTTAGGCTAGGGCTCCCCTAGCATTGGATAGGGAACCCCTAGGCCTAGGCTAACGCTACTGCTACCCTAGCCTTAGGCTAGGGCACCCCTAGGCTTAGGCTAGGACTCCCCTGGCCTTAGGTTAGGGCACCCCTAGGCTTAGGCTAAGGCTAGGGCTCCCCTAGCCTTAGGCTACGGCACCCATAGGCTTAGGCTAGGGCACCCATACGCTTAGGCTAAGGCTAGGGCTCCCCTAGCCTTAGGCTAGGGCTCCCCTATCCTTTGGATAGGGCTCCCCTAGCCTTGGGCTAGGGCACCCCTAGGCTTAGGCTAATGCTAGAGCTCTCCTAGCATTAGGCTAGTGCACCCCTAGTCTTAGGCTAGGGCTCCCCTAGCCTTAGGCTCGGGCTCCCCTAGCCTTAGGCTCGTGCTCCCCTAGCCTTAAGCTCGGGCACCCCTAGCCTTAGTCTAGGCTTCCCCTAGACTTAGGCTAGGGCTTTCTTAGCCTTAGGCTAGTGTTCCCCTATCCTTAGGCCAGGGGACCCCTGGTCTAAGTCCAGGGCTCCCGTAGCCTTAGGCTAGGGCTCCCCTAGCCTTGGGCTAGGGCACCTCTAGGCTTAGGCTAAGACTAGCGCTCCACTAGCCTTTGGCTAGGGCTCCCCTAGCCTTAGGCTAGGGAACCTTTAGGCTTAGGCTAGGGCTCCCCTAGCCTTAGGCTAGGGCACCCCTAGGCTTAGGCTAGGGCTCCCCTAGCCTTGGATAGGGCACCCCTAGGCGTAGGCTAACGCTACTGCTACCCTAGCCTTAGGCTAGGGCAACCCTAGGCTTAGGCTAAGGCTAAGGCTCCCCTAGCCTTAGGCTAGGGCTCCCCTAGCCTTAGGCTAGGGCACCCCTAGGCTTAGGCTAAGGCTAAGGCTCCCCTAGCCTTAGGCTAGGGCACCCGTAGGCTTAGGCTAGGGCTCCCCTAGCCTTAGGTTCGGGCATCCCTAGGCTTAGGCTAAGGCTAGGGCTCCCCTAGCCTTAGGCTAGGGCTCCCCTCACCTTATGCTAGGGCACCCCTAGGCTTTGGCTAAGGCTAGGTCTCCCCTAACCTTAGGCTAGGGCTCTCCTAGCCTTAGGCTTGGGCACCCCTAGGCTTAGGCTAGGGCTCCCCTAGCCTTAGGTTCGGGCACCCCTAAGCTTAGGATAAGGCTAGGGCTCCCCTAGCCTTAGGCTAAGGCACCCATAGGCTTAGGCTAGGGCACCCATAGGCTTAGGCTAATGCTAGGGCTCCCCTAGCCTTAGGCTAGGGCACCCCTAGGCTTAGGCTAAGGCTAGGGATCCCCTAGTCTTAGGCTAGGGCACCCCTAAGCTTAGGCTAAGGCTAGGGCTCGCCTAGCCTTAGGCTAGGGCTCCCCTATCCTTAGGCTAGGGCTCCCCTAGGCTTAGGCTAAGGCTAGGGCTCTCCTAGCCTTAGGTAGGGCACCCCTAGGCTTAGGCTAGGGCTCCCCTGCCTTAGGTTCGGGCAACCCTAGCCTTAGGCTAGGGCTCACCTAGACTTAGGCTAGGGCTCCCCTAGCCTTAGGCTAGTGCTCCGGTATCCTTAGGCCAGGGCACCCCTAGGCTTAATCCAGGGCTCCCATAGCCTTCGGCTTGGGCTCCCCTATCCTTAGGCTAGTGATCCCCTAGCCTTAGGCTCGGGCAACCCTAGGCTTAGGCTAGGGCTAGGGCTCCCGTAGCCTCCGGCTAGGGCTCCCCTAGCCTTAGGGTAGGTCACCCCTAGGCTTAGGCTATGTCTAGGGCTCCACTAGCCTTAGGCTAAGGCTCCCCTAGCCTTTGGCCAGGGCACCCCTAGGCTTAGGCTAGGACTCCCCTAGCCTTAGGTTAGGGCACCCCTAGGCTTAGGCTAGGGTTCCCTTAGCCTTAGTCTAGTGCTCCCCTAACCTAAGGCTAGGGCTCCCCTACCCTTAGGCTAGGGCACACCTAGGCTTAGGCTAGGGCTCCCCAACCCTTAGGTTTAGGCACCCCGAGGCTTAGGCTAGGGCTTCCCTAGGCTTAGGATAGGTCTCCCCTAGCCTTTGGCTAGGGCACCCCTAGGCTTAGGCTAGGACTCCCCTGGCCTTTGGTTAGGGCACCCCTAGGCTTTGGCTAGGCTTCCCTTAGCCTTAGGCTAGGGCTCCCCTAGCCTTAGGCTAGGGCACCCCTAAACATAGGCTAAGGCTAGGGCTCCCCTATTCTTAGGCTCTTGCTCCCTTAGCCTTACGTTAGGGCACCCCTAGGCTTAGGCTAAGGCTAGGGCTCCCGTAGCCTTAGGCTAGGGCTCCCCTAGCCTTAGGCTAGGGCTCCCGTAGCCTTAGGCTAGGGCAACCCTAGGCTTAGGCTAGGGCTCCCCTCACCTTATGCTAGGGCACCCCTAGGCTTTGGCTAAGGCTAGGTCTCCCCTAGTCTTAGGCTAGGACACCCCAAGGCTTAGGCTAAGGCTAGGGCTCCCCTAGCCTCCGGTTCGGGCTCAACTAGCCTTAGGCTAGGGCAGCCCTAGGCTTAGGCTAAGGCTAGGGCTCCCCTAGCCTTGGATAGGGCACCCCTAGGGCTAGGCTAACGCTAAGGCTCCCCAAGCCTTAGGCTAGGGCACCCATAGGCTTAGGCTAAGGCTAGGGCTCCCCTAGACTTAGGCTAGGGCTCCCCTATTCTTAGGCAAGGGCTCCCCTAGGCTTAGGCTAGGGCACCCCTAGGCTTAGGCTAAGGTTAGGGCTCCCCTAGCCTTAGGCTAGGGCACCCCAAGGCTTAGGCTCGGGCTCCCCTAGCCTTAGGTTCTGGCACCCCTAGGCTTAGGCTAAGGCTAGGGATCCCCTAGCCTTAGGCTAGGGCAACCATAGGCTTAGGCTAGGGCACCCATAGGCTTAGGCTAAGGCTAGGGATCCCCTAGCCTTAGGCTAGGGCTCCCCTATCCTTCGGATAGGGCTCGCCTAGCCTTAGGCTAGGGCACCCCTAGGCTTAGGCTAAGGCTAGAGCTCTCCTAGCTTTAGGCTAGTGCACCCCTAGTCTTAGGCTAGGGCTCCCCTAGCCTTAGGCTCGTGCTCCCCTAGCCTTAAGCTCGGGAACGCCTAGCCTTAGTCTAGGGTTGCCCTAGACTAAGGCTAGGGCTTCCTTAGCCTTAGGCTAGTGTTCCCCTATCCTTAGGCCAGGGGACCCCTGGTCTAAGTCCAGGGCTCCCGTAGCCTTAGGCTAGGGTTCCCCTAACATTGGGCTAGGGCACCCCTAGGCTTAGGCTAAGGCTAGGGCTCCCCTAGCCTTCGGATTGGGCTCCATAGCCTTAGGGTAGGGCTCCCCGAGCCTTAGGGTAGGTCACCCCTAGGCTTACGCTCGGGCAACCCTCGGATTAGGATAGGTCTCCCCTAGCCTTTGGCCAGGGCACCCCTAGGATTAGGCTAGGACTCCCCTAGCCTTAGGTTAGGGCACCCCTAGGCTTAGGCTAGGGTTCCCTTAGCCTTAGGCTAGGGCTCCCCTAGCCTAAGGCTAGGGCTCCCCTACCCTTAGGCTAGGGCACACCTAGGCTTAGGCTAGGGCTCCCCAACCCTTAGGTTTAGGCACCCCTAGGCTTAGGCTAGGGCTCCCCTAGGCTTAGGATAGGTCTCCCCTAGCCTTTCCTAGGGCACCCCTAGGCTTAGGCTAGGACTCCCCTGGCCTTAGGTTAGGGCACCCCTAGGCTTTGGCTAGGGTTCCCTTAGCCTTAGGCTAGGGCTCCCCTAGCCTTAGGCTAGGGCACCCCTAGACATAGGCTAAGGCTAGGGCTTCCCTAGTCTTAGGCTCTTGCTCCCTTAGCCTTACGTTAGTGCACCCCTAGGCTTAGGCTAAGGCTAGGGCTCCCGTAGCCTTGGGCTAGGGCACCCCTAAGCTTAGGCTAAGACTAGGGCTCCACTAGCCTTTGGCTAGGGCTCCCCTAGCCTTAGGCTAGGGCACCTTTAGGCTTGGGCTAGGGCTCCCCTAGCCTTAGGCTAGTGCTCCCCTAGCCTTAGGCTAGGGCACCCCAAGGCTTAGGCTAGGGCTCCCCTAGCATTGGATAGGGAACCCCTAGGCCTAGGCTAACGCTACTGCTACCCTAGCCTTAGGCTAGGGCACCCCTAGGCTTAGGCTAGGACTCCCCTGGCCTTAGGTTAGGGCACCCCTAGGCTTAGGCTAAGGCTAGGGCTCCCCTAGCCTTAGGCTACGGCACCCATAGGCTTAGGCTAGGGCACCCATACGCTTAGGCTAAGGCTAGGGCTCCCCTAGCCTTAGGCTAGGGCTCCCCTATCCTTTGGATAGGGCTCCCCTAGCCTTGGGCTAGGGCACCCCTAGGCTTAGGCTAATGCTAGAGCTCTCCTAGCATTAGGCTAGTGCACCCCTAGTCTTAGGCTAGGGCTCCCCTAGCCTTAGGCTCGGGCTCCCCTAGCCTTAGGCTCGTGCTCCCCTAGCCTTAAGCTCGGGCACCCCTAGCCTTAGTCTAGGCTTCCCCTAGACTTAGGCTAGGGCTTTCTTAGCCTTAGGCTAGTGTTCCCCTATCCTTAGGCCAGGGGACCCCTGGTCTAAGTCCAGGGCTCCCGTAGCCTTAGGCTAGGGCTCCCCTAGCCTTGGGCTAGGGCACCTCTAGGCTTAGGCTAAGACTAGCGCTCCACTAGCCTTTGGCTAGGGCTCCCCTAGCCTTAGGCTAGGGAACCTTTAGGCTTAGGCTAGGGCTCCCCTAGCCTTAGGCTAGGGCACCCCTAGGCTTAGGCTAGGGCTCCCCTAGCCTTGGATAGGGCACCCCTAGGCGTAGGCTAACGCTACTGCTACCCTAGCCTTAGGCTAGGGCAACCCTAGGCTTAGGCTAAGGCTAAGGCTCCCCTAGCCTTAGGCTAGGGCTCCCCTAGCCTTAGGCTAGGGCACCCCTAGGCTTAGGCTAAGGCTAAGGCTCCCCTAGCCTTAGGCTAGGGCACCCGTAGGCTTAGGCTAGGGCTCCCCTAGCCTTAGGTTCGGGCATCCCTAGGCTTAGGCTAAGGCTAGGGCTCCCCTAGCCTTAGGCTAGGGCTCCCCTCACCTTATGCTAGGGCACCCCTAGGCTTTGGCTAAGGCTAGGTCTCCCCTAACCTTAGGCTAGGGCTCTCCTAGCCTTAGGCTTGGGCACCCCTAGGCTTAGGCTAGGGCTCCCCTAGCCTTAGGTTCGGGCACCCCTAAGCTTAGGATAAGGCTAGGGCTCCCCTAGCCTTAGGCTAAGGCACCCATAGGCTTAGGCTAGGGCACCCATAGGCTTAGGCTAATGCTAGGGCTCCCCTAGCCTTAGGCTAGGGCACCCCTAGGCTTAGGCTAAGGCTAGGGATCCCCTAGTCTTAGGCTAGGGCACCCCTAAGCTTAGGCTAAGGCTAGGGCTCGCCTAGCCTTAGGCTAGGGCTCCCCTATCCTTAGGCTAGGGCTCCCCTAGGCTTAGGCTAAGGCTAGGGCTCTCCTAGCCTTAGGTAGGGCACCCCTAGGCTTAGGCTAGGGCTCCCCTGCCTTAGGTTCGGGCAACCCTAGCCTTAGGCTAGGGCTCACCTAGACTTAGGCTAGGGCTCCCCTAGCCTTAGGCTAGTGCTCCGGTATCCTTAGGCCAGGGCACCCCTAGGCTTAATCCAGGGCTCCCATAGCCTTCGGCTTGGGCTCCCCTATCCTTAGGCTAGTGATCCCCTAGCCTTAGGCTCGGGCAACCCTAGGCTTAGGCTAGGGCTAGGGCTCCCGTAGCCTCCGGCTAGGGCTCCCCTAGCCTTAGGGTAGGTCACCCCTAGGCTTAGGCTATGTCTAGGGCTCCACTAGCCTTAGGCTAAGGCTCCCCTAGCCTTTGGCCAGGGCACCCCTAGGCTTAGGCTAGGACTCCCCTAGCCTTAGGTTAGGGCACCCCTAGGCTTAGGCTAGGGTTCCCTTAGCCTTAGTCTAGTGCTCCCCTAACCTAAGGCTAGGGCTCCCCTACCCTTAGGCTAGGGCACACCTAGGCTTAGGCTAGGGCTCCCCAACCCTTAGGTTTAGGCACCCCGAGGCTTAGGCTAGGGCTTCCCTAGGCTTAGGATAGGTCTCCCCTAGCCTTTGGCTAGGGCACCCCTAGGCTTAGGCTAGGACTCCCCTGGCCTTTGGTTAGGGCACCCCTAGGCTTTGGCTAGGCTTCCCTTAGCCTTAGGCTAGGGCTCCCCTAGCCTTAGGCTAGGGCACCCCTAAACATAGGCTAAGGCTAGGGCTCCCCTATTCTTAGGCTCTTGCTCCCTTAGCCTTACGTTAGGGCACCCCTAGGCTTAGGCTAAGGCTAGGGCTCCCGTAGCCTTAGGCTAGGGCTCCCCTAGCCTTAGGCTAGGGCTCCCGTAGCCTTAGGCTAGGGCAACCCTAGGCTTAGGCTAGGGCTCCCCTCACCTTATGCTAGGGCACCCCTAGGCTTTGGCTAAGGCTAGGTCTCCCCTAGTCTTAGGCTAGGACACCCCAAGGCTTAGGCTAAGGCTAGGGCTCCCCTAGCCTCCGGTTCGGGCTCAACTAGCCTTAGGCTAGGGCAGCCCTAGGCTTAGGCTAAGGCTAGGGCTCCCCTAGCCTTGGATAGGGCACCCCTAGGGCTAGGCTAACGCTAAGGCTCCCCAAGCCTTAGGCTAGGGCACCCATAGGCTTAGGCTAAGGCTAGGGCTCCCCTAGACTTAGGCTAGGGCTCCCCTATTCTTAGGCAAGGGCTCCCCTAGGCTTAGGCTAGGGCACCCCTAGGCTTAGGCTAAGGTTAGGGCTCCCCTAGCCTTAGGCTAGGGCACCCCAAGGCTTAGGCTCGGGCTCCCCTAGCCTTAGGTTCTGGCACCCCTAGGCTTAGGCTAAGGCTAGGGATCCCCAACCCTTAGGGCTCAACTAGCCTTAGGCTAGGGCAACCATAGGCTTAGGCTAGGGCACCCATAGGCTTAGGCTAAGGCTAGGGATCCCCTAGCCTTAGGCTAGGGCTCCCCTATCCTTCGGATAGGGCTCGCCTAGCCTTAGGCTAGGGCACCCCTAGGCTTAGGCTAAGGCTAGAGCTCTCCTAGCTTTAGGCTAGTGCACCCCTAGTCTTAGGCTAGGGCTCCCCTAGCCTTAGGCTCGTGCTCCCCTAGCCTTAAGCTCGGGAACGCCTAGCCTTAGTCTAGGGTTGCCCTAGACTAAGGCTAGGGCTTCCTTAGCCTTAGGCTAGTGTTCCCCTATCCTTAGGCCAGGGGACCCCTGGTCTAAGTCCAGGGCTCCCGTAGCCTTAGGCTAGGGTTCCCCTAACATTGGGGTAGGGCACCCCTAGGCTTAGGCTAAGGCTAGGGCTCCCCTAGCCTTCGGATTGGGCTCCATAGCCTTAGGGTAGGGCTCCCCGAGCCTTAGGGTAGGTCACCCCTAGGCTTACGCTCGGGCAACCCTCGGATTAGGATAGGTCTCCCCTAGCCTTTGGCCAGGGCACCCCTAGGATTAGGCTAGGACTCCCCTAGCCTTAGGTTAGGGCACCCCTAGGCTTAGGCTAGGGTTCCCTTAGCCTTAGGCTAGGGCTCCCCTAGCCTAAGGCTAGGGCTCCCCTACCCTTAGGCTAGGGCACACCTAGGCTTAGGCTAGGGCTCCCCAACCCTTAGGTTTAGGCACCCCTAGGCTTAGGCTAGGGCTCCCCTAGGCTTAGGATAGGTCTCCCCTAGCCTTTCCTAGGGCACCCCTAGGCTTAGGCTAGGACTCCCCTGGCCTTAGGTTAGGGCACCCCTAGGCTTTGGCTAGGGTTCCCTTAGCCTTAGGCTAGGGCTCCCCTAGCCTTAGGCTAGGGCACCCCTAGACATAGGCTAAGGCTAGGGCTTCCCTAGTCTTAGGCTCTTGCTCCCTTAGCCTTACGTTAGTGCACCCCTAGGCTTAGGCTAAGGCTAGGGCTCCCGTAGCCTTGGGCTAGGGCACCCCTAAGCTTAGGCTAAGACTAGGGCTCCACTAGCCTTTGGCTAGGGCTCCCCTAGCCTTAGGCTAGGGCACCTTTAGGCTTGGGCTAGGGCTCCCCTAGCCTTAGGCTAGTGCTCCCCTAGCCTTAGGCTAGGGCACCCCAAGGCTTAGGCTAGGGCTCCCCTAGCATTGGATAGGGAACCCCTAGGCCTAGGCTAACGCTACTGCTATCCTAGCCTTAGGCTAGGGCACCCCTAGGCTTAGGCTAGGACTCCCCTGGCCTTAGGTTAGGGCACCCCTAGGCTTTGGCTAGGGTTCCCTTAGCCTTAGGCTAGGGCTCCCCTAGTCTTAGGCTCTTGATCTCTTAGCCTTACGTTAGGGCACCCCTAGGCTTAGGCTAAGGCTAGGGCTCCCGTAGCCTTAGGCTAGGGCTCCCGTAGCCTTAGGCTAGGGCTTCCCTAGCCATAGGCTAGGGCACCCCTAGGCTTAGGCTAGGGCTCCCCTAGCCTTAGACTAGGGCTCCCCTAGGCTTAGGCTAGGGCACCCCTAGGCTTAGGCTAGGGCTCCCCTAGTCTTAGACTAGGGCTCCCCTAGGCTTAGGCTAGGGCTCCCCTAGGCTTAGGCTAGGGCACCCATAGGCTTAGGCTAAGGCTAGGACTCCCCTATCCTTAGGCTAGGTCTCCCCTATCCTTCGGATAGGGCTCCCCTAGCCTTAGGCTAGTGCACCCCTAGGCTTAGGCTAAGGGTAGAGCTCTCCTATCATTAGGCTAGTGCACCCCTAGTCTTAGGCTAGGGCTCCCCTAGCCTTAGGCTCGGGCTTCCCTAGCCTTAGGCTCGTGCTCCCCTAGCCTTAAGCTCGGGCACCCCTAGCCTTAGTCAAGGGTTCCCCTAGATTTAGGCTAGGGCTTCCTTAGCTTTAGGCTAGTGTTCCCCTATCCTTAAGCCAGGGGACCCTTGGTCTAAGTCCAGGGCTCCCGTAGCCTTAGGCTAGGGCTCCCCTAACCTTAGGCTAGGGCACCCCTAGGCTTAGGCTAAGGCTAGGGCTCCCCTAGCCTTCGGATAAGGCTCCCATAGCCTTAGGGTAGGGCACCCCTAGCCTTAGGGTGGGTCACCCCTAGGCTTAGGCTAAGGCTAGGGCTCACCTAGCCTTAGGCTAAGGCTCCCCTAGCCTTAGGCTAGGGCTCCCCTATCCTTAGGCTAGGTCACCCCTAGACTTAGGCTCGGGCACCCCTAGGCTTAGGCTAGGGTTCCCCTAGACTTAGGCTAGGGCTCCCCTAGCCTTAGTCTAGTGCTCCCCTATCCTTAGGCCAGGGCACCCCTAGGCTTATTCCAGGGCTCCCCTAGCCTTAGGCTAGAGCTCCCCTAGCCTTAGGCTAGGACTCCCCTAGGCTTAGGCTCGGGCACCCCTTGGCTTAGGCTAGGGCTCCCCTAGCCTTAGGCTAGGGCTCCCCTAACCTTATGCTATTGCACCCCTAGGCTTAGGCTAAGGCTAGGGCTTTGCTAGCCTTCGGATACGGGTCCCATAGCCTTAGGGTAGGGCTCCACTAGCCTTAGGGTAGGTCACCCCTAGGCTTATGCTAAGGCTAGGGCTCACTTAGCCTTAGGCTAAGGCTCCCCTAGCCTTAGGCTAGGGCTCCCCTATCCTTAGGCTAGGTCACCCCTAGGCTTAGGCTCGGGCACCCCTAGGCTTAGGCTAGGGTTCCCCTAGACTTAGGCTAGGGCTCCCCTAGCCTTAGTCTAGTGCTCCCCTATCCTTAGGCCAGGGCACCCCTAGGCTTAGTCCAGGGCTCCCCTAGCCTTAGGCTAGAGCTCCCCTAGCCTTAGGCTAGGACTCCCCTAGGCTTAGGCTCGGGAACCCCTTGGCTTAGGCTAGGGCTCCCCTAGCCTTAGGCTAGGGCTCCCCTAACCTTATGCTATTGCACCCCTAGGCTTAGGCTAAGGCTAGGGCTTCGCTAGCCTTCGGATAGGGGTCCCATAGCCTTAGGGTAGGGCTCCACTAGCCTTAGGGTAGGTCACCCCTAGGCTTATGCTAAGGCTAGGGCTCACCTAGCCTTAGGCTAAGGCTCCCCTAGCCTTAGGCTAGGGCTCCCCTATCCTTAGGCTAGGTCATCCCTAGGCTTAGGCTCGGGCACCCCTAGGCTTAGGCTAGGGTTCCCCTAGACTTAGGCTAGGGCTCCGCTAGCCTTAGTCTAGTGCTCCCCTATCCTTAGGCCAGGGCACCCCTAGGCTTAGTCCAGGGCTCCCTTAGCCTTAGGCTAGAGCTCCCCTAGACTTAGGCTAGGGCTCCCCTAGGCTTAGGCTCGGCCACCCCTAGGCTTAGGCTAGGGCTCCCATAGCCTTGGGCTAGGGCACCCCTAGGCTTAGGCTAAGACTAGGGCTCCACTAGCCTTTGCCTAGGGCTCCCCTAGCCTTAGGCTAGGGCCCCTTTAGGCTTAGGCTAGGGCTCCCCTAGCCTTAGGCTAGGGCTCCCCTAGCCTTAGGCTAGGGCACCCCTAGGCTTTGGCTAGGGCTCCCCTAGCATTGGATAGGGCACCCCTAGGCCTAGGCTAACGCTACTGATACCCTAGCCTTAAGCTAGGGCACCCCTAGGCTTAGGCTAAGGCTAAGGCTCCCCTAGCCTTAGGCTAGGGCTCCCCTAGCCTTAGGCTATGGCACCCGTAGGCTTAGGCTAGGGCTCCCCTAGCCTTAGGTTTGGGCATCCCTAGGCATAGGCTAAGGGTAGGGCTCGCCTAGCCTTAGGCTATGGCACCCCTAAGCTTAGGCTCGGGCACCCCTAGGCTTAGGCTAGGGCTCCACTAGCCTTAGGCTAGGGCTCCCCTCACCTTATGCTAGGGCACCCCTAGGCTTTGGCTAAGGCTATGTCTCCCCTAACCTTAGGCTAGGGCTCTCCTAGCCTTAGGCTAGGGCACCCCTAGGCTTAGGCTAGGGCTCCCCTAGCCTTAGGTTCGGGCACCCCTAGGTTTAGGATAAGGCTAGGGCTCCCCTAGCCTTAGGCTAGGGCACCCATAGGCTTAGGCTAGGGCACCCATAGGCTTCGGCTAATAATAGGGCTCCCCTAGCCTTAGGTATGGCAGCCCTAGGCTTAGGCTTGGGCTCCCCTAGCCTTAGGCTAGGGCACCCCTAGGCTTAGGCTAAGGCTAGGGCTCCCCTAGTCTTAGGCTAGGGCACCCCTAAGCTTAGGCTAAGGCTAGGGCTCGCCTAGCCTTAGGCTAGGGCTCCCCTAACCTTAGGCTAGGGCACCCCTAGGCTTAGGCTAAGGCTAGGGCTCCCCTAGCCTTCGGATAAGGCTCCCATAGCCTTAGGGTAGGGCACCCCTAGCCTTAGGGTGGGTCACCCCTAGGCTTAGGCTAAGGCTAGGGCTCACCTAGCCTTAGGCTAAGGCTCCCCTAGCCTTAGGCTAGGGCTCCCCTATCCTTAGGCTAGGTCACCCCTAGACTTAGGCTCGGGCACCCCTAGGCTTAGGCTAGGGTTCCCCTAGACTTAGGCTAGGGCTCCCCTAGCCTTAGTCTAGTGCTCCCCTATCCTTAGGCCAGGGCACCCCTAGGCTTAGTCCAGGGCTCCCCTAGCCTTAGGCTAGAGCTCCCCTAGCCTTAGGCTAGGACTCCCCTAGGCTTAGGCTCGGGCACCCCTTGGCTTAGGCTAGTGCTCCCCTAGCCTTAGGCTAGGGCTCCCCTAACCTTATGCTATTGCACCCCTAGGCTTAGGCTAAGGCTAGGGCTTCGCTAGCCTTCGGATAGGGGTCCCATAGCCTTAGGGTAGGGCTCCACTAGCCTTAGGGTAGGTCACCCCTAGGCTTATGCTAAGGCTAGGGCTCACTTAGCCTTAGGCTAAGGCTCCCCTAGCCTTAGGCTAGGGCTCCCCTATCCTTAGGCTAGGTCACCCCTAGGCTTAGGCTCGGGCACCCCTAGGCTTAGGCTAGGGTTCCCCTAGACTTAGGCTAGGGCTCCCCTAGCCTTAGTCTAGTGCTCCCCTATCCTTAGGCCAGGGCACCCCTAGGCTTAGTCCAGGGCTCCCCTAGCCTTAGGCTAGAGCTCCCCTAGCCTTAGGCTAGGACTCCCCTAGGCTTAGGCTCGGGAACCCCTTGGCTTAGGCTAGGGCTCCCCTAGCCTTAGGCTAGGGCTCCCCTAACCTTATGCTATTGCACCCCTAGGCTTAGGCTAAGGCTAGGGCTTCGCTAGCCTTCGGATAGGGGTCCCATAGCCTTAGGGTAGGGCTCCACTAGCCTTAGGGTAGGTCACCCCTAGGCTTATGCTAAGGCTAGGGCTCACCTAGCCTTAGGCTAAGGCTCCCCTAGCCTTAGGCTAGGGCTCCCCTATCCTTAGGCTAGGTCATCCCTAGGCTTAGGCTCGGGCACCCCTAGGCTTAGGCTAGGGTTCCCCTAGACTTAGGCTAGGGCTCCGCTACCCTTAGTCTAGTGCTCCCCTATCCTTAGGCCAGGGCACCCCTAGGCTTAGTCCAGGGCTCCCTTAGCCTTAGGCTAGAGCTCCCCTAGACTTAGGCTAGGGCTCCCCTAGGCTTAGGCTCGGGCACCCCTAGGCTTAGGCTAGGGCTCCCATAGCCTTGGGCTAGGGCACCCCTAGGCTTAGGCTAAGACTAGGGCTCCACTAGCCTTTGCCTAGGGCTCCCCTAGCCTTAGGCTAGGGCCCCTTTAGGCTTAGGCTAGGGCTCCCCTAGCCTTAGGCTAGGGCTCCCCTAGCCTTAGGCTAGGGCACCCCTAGGCTTTGGCTAGGGCTCCCCTAGCATTGGATAGGGCACCCCTAGGCCTAGGCTAACGCTACTGATACCCTAGCCTTAAGCTAGGGCACCCCTAGGCTTAGGCTAAGGCTAAGGCTCCCCTAGCCTTAGGCTAGGGCTCCCCTAGCCTTAGGCTATGGCACCCGTAGGCTTAGGCTAGGGCTCCCCTAGCCTTAGGTTTGGGCATCCCTAGGCATAGGCTAAGGGTAGGGCTCGCCTAGCCTTAGGCTATGGCACCCCTAAGCTTAGGCTCGGGCACCCCTAGGCTTAGGCTAGGGCTCCACTAGCCTTAGGCTAGGGCTCCCCTCACCTTATGCTAGGGCACCCCTAGGCTTTGGCTAAGGCTATGTCTCCCCTAACCTTAGGCTAGGGCTCTCCTAGCCTTAGGCTAGGGCACCCCTAGGCTTAGGCTAGGGCTCCCCTAGCCTTAGTTTCGGGCACCCCTAGGTTTAGGATAAGGCTAGGGCTCCCCTAGCCTTAGGCTAGGGCACCCATAGGCTTAGGCTAGGGCACCCATAGGCTTCGGCTAATAATAGGGCTCCCCTAGCCTTAGGTATGGCAGCCCTAGGCTTAGGCTTGGGCTCCCCTAGCCTTAGGCTAGGGCACCCCTAGGCTTAGGCTAAGGCTAGGGCTCCCCTAGTCTTAGGCTAGGGCACCCCTAAGCTTAGGCTAAGGCTAGGGCTCGCCTAGCCTTAGGCTAGGGCTCCCCTATCCTTAGGCTAGGGCTCCCCTAGGCTTAGGCTAAGGCTAGGGCTCTCTTAGCCTTAGGTAGGGCACCCCTAGGCTTAGGCTAGGGCTCCCCTTCCTTAGGTTCGGGCACCCCTAGCCTTAGGCTAGGGCTCCCCTAGACTTAGGCTAGGGCTCCCCTAGCCTTAGGCTAGTGCTCCCGTATCCTTAGGCCAGGGCACCCCTAGGCTTAGTCCAGGGCTCCCATAGCCTTAGGCTAGGGCTCCCCTATCCTTAGGCTAGGGCTCCCCTATCCTTAGGCTAGGGATCCCCTAGCCTTAGGTATGGCAGCCCTAGGCTTAGGCTTGGGCTCCCCTAGCCTTTGGGTAGGTCACCCCTAGGCTTAGGCTAAGTCTAGAGCTCCACTAGCCTTAGGCTAAGGCTCCCCTAGCCTTAGGCTATGGCACTCCTAGGCTTACGCTCGGGCAACCGTCGGATTAGGATAGGTCTCCCCTAGCCTTTGGCTAGGGCACCCCTAGGCTTAGGCTAGGGCTCCCCTAGACTTAGGCTAGGGCTCCCCTAGGCTTAGGCTAAGACTAGGGCTCCCCTAGCATTAGGTTAAGGCTCCCCAGCCTTAGGCTAGGGCTCCCCTAGCCTAAGACTAGGGCTCCCCTAGCCTTAGGCTAGGGCACCCCTAGGCTTAGGCTAAGGCTAGGGCTGTCCTAGACTTAGGCTAGGGTTCTCCTAGCCTTAGGCTAGGGCACCCCGAGGCTTAGGCTATGGCTCCCCTAGCCTTAGGCTCGTGCTCCCCTAGGCTTAGGCTCGGGCACACCTAGCCTTAGGGTAAGTCACTCCGAGGCTTAGGTTAAGGCTAGGCCTCCCCTAGCCTTAGGCTAAGGCTCCCCTATCCTTAGGCTAGGGCTCCCCTGGCCTTAGGCTAGGGCACCCCAAGTTTTAGGCTCGGGCACCCCTAGGCTAAGGCTAGGGCTCCCCTAGCCTTAGGTTCGGGCACCCCTAGGCTTAGGCTAGGGCTCCCCTACGCTTAGGCTAACACTAGGGCTCCCCAAGCCTTAGGCTAGGGCTCCCTAGCCTTAGGTTGGGGCACCCCTAAGCGTAGGCTAAGGCTAGGGCTCCCCTAGCCTTAGGCTAGGGCTCCCCAAACCTTTTGCTAGGGCACCCCGAGGCTTAGGCTAAGGCTAAGGCTCCCATAGCCTTCGGCTAGGGTTCCCGTAGCATTAGGGTATGTCATCCCAAGGCTTAGGCTAAGGCTAGGGCTCCCCTAGCCTTAGGCTAAGGCTCCCCTATCCTTAGGCTAGGGCTTCCCTAGCCTTAGGCTAGGGCTCCCCTAGGCTTAGGCTAGGGCACACCTAGGCTTTGGATAGGGCTCCCCTAGCCTTAGGTTCGGGCACCCCTAGGCTTAGTCTTGGGCTCCCCTATCCTTAGGTTATGGGACCCCTAGGCTTACGCTAGGACTTTCCTAGCCTTAGGTTAGGGCACCCCTAGGCTTAGGCCAGAGCTCCCCTAGCCTTAGTATAGGGCTCCCCTAGCCTTTGGCTAGGGCACCCATAGGCTTAGGCTAGGGCTCCCCTAGCCATAGGCTATGGCACCCCTAGGCTTAGGCTAAGGCTAGGGCTTCCCTAGCCTTAGGCTTGGGCTCCCCTAGCCTTAGGCTAGGTCTCCCCTAGCCTTAGGCTAGGGCTCCCCTAGCCTTAGGCTAGGGCTCCCATAGGCTTAGGCTAGGGCTCCCCTAGCCTTACTTTAGGGCACCCCTAGGCTTAGGCT
>NW_027458349.1:0-57767 GCF_050624435.1 Tenrec ecaudatus
GGCACCCCTAGGCCGTAGGCTAGGGCCCCCCTAGGCTAAGGCTAGGGCTCCCCTAGCCTTCCGGCGAGGGCACCCCTAGGCCGTAGGCTAGGGCCCCCCTAGGCTAAGGCTAGGGCTCCCCTAGCCTTCCGGCGAGGGCACCCCTAGGCCGTAGGCTAGGGCCCCCTAGGCTAAGGCTAGGGCTCCCCTAGCCTTCCGGCGAGGGCACCCCTAGGCCGTAGGCTAGGGCCCCCCTAGGCTAAGGCTAGGGCTCCCCTAGCCTTCCGGCGAGGGCACCCCTAGGCCGTAGGCTAGGGCCCCCCCTAGGCTAAGGCTAGGGCTCCCCTAGCCTTCCGGCGAGGGCACCCCTAGGCCGTAGGCTAGGGCCCCCCTAGGCTAAGGCTAGGGCTCCCCTAGCCTTCCGGCGAGGGCACCCCTAGGCCGTAGGCTAGGGCCCCCCTAGGCTAAGGCTAGGGCTCCCCTAGCCTTCCGGCGAGGGCACCCCTAGGCCGTAGGCTAGGGCCCCCCTAGGCTAAGGCTAGGGCTCCCCTAGCCTTCCGGCGAGGGCACCCCTAGGCCGTAGGCTAGGGCCCCCCTAGGCTAAGGCTAGGGCTCCCCTAGCCTTCCGGCGAGGGCACCCCTAGGCCGTAGGCTAGGGCCCCCCTAGGCTAAGGCTAGGGCTCCCCTAGCCTTCCGGCGAGGGCACCCCTAGGCCGTAGGCTAGGGCCCCCTAGGCTAAGGCTAGGGCTCCCCTAGCCTTCCGGCGAGGGCACCCCTAGGCCGTAGGCTAGGGCCCCCCTAGGCTAAGGCTAGGGCTCCCCTAGCCTTCCGGCGAGGGCACCCCTAGGCCGTAGGCTAGGGCCCCCCTAGGCTAAGGCTAGGGCTCCCCTAGCCTTCCGGCGAGGGCACCCCTAGGCCGTAGGCTAGGGCCCCCCTAGGCTAAGGCTAGGGCTCCCCTAGCCTTCCGGCGAGGGCACCCCTAGGCCGTAGGCTAGGGCCCCCCTAGGCTAAGGCTAGGGCTCCCCTAGCCTTCCGGCGAGGGCACCCCTAGGCCGTAGGCTAGGGCCCCCCTAGGCTAAGGCTAGGGCTCCCCTAGCCTTCCGGCGAGGGCACCCCTAGGCCGTAGGCTAGGGCCCCCCTAGGCTAAGGCTAGGGCTCCCCTAGCCTTCCGGCGAGGGCACCCCTAGGCCGTAGGCTAGGGCCCCCCTAGGCTAAGGCTAGGGCTCCCCTAGCCTTCCGGCGAGGGCACCCCTAGGCCGTAGGCTAGGGCCCCCTAGGCTAAGGCTAGGGCTCCCCTAGCCTTCCGGCGAGGGCACCCCTAGGCCGTAGGCTAGGGCCCCCCTAGGCTAAGGCTAGGGCTCCCCTAGCCTTCCGGCGAGGGCACCCCTAGGCCGTAGGCTAGGGCCCCCCTAGGCTAAGGCTAGGGCTCCCCTAGCCTTCCGGCGAGGGCACCCCTAGGCCGTAGGCTAGGGCCCCCCTAGGCTAAGGCTAGGGCTCCCCTAGCCTTCCGGCGAGGGCACCCCTAGGCCGTAGGCTAGGGCCCCCCTAGGCTAAGGCTAGGGCTCCCCTAGCCTTCCGGCGAGGGCACCCCTAGGCCGTAGGCTAGGGCCCCCTAGGCTAAGGCTAGGGCTCCCCTAGCCTTCCGGCGAGGGCACCCCTAGGCCGTAGGCTAGGGCCCCCCTAAGGCTAAGGCTAGGCAGGGCTCCCCTAGCCTTCCGGCGAGGGCACCCCTAGGCCTTAGGCTAGGGCTCCCCTAGGCTAAGGCTAGGGCTCCCCTAGCCTTCCGGCGAGGGCACCCCTAGGCCTTAGGCTAGGGCTCCCCTAGGCTAAGGCTAGGGCTCCCCTAGCCTTCCGGCGAGGGCACCCCTAGGCCTTAGGCTAGGGCTCCCCTAGGCTAAGGCTAGGGCTCCCCTAGCCTTCAGGCGAGGGCACCCCTAGGCCTTAGGCTAGGGCTCCCCTAGGCTAAGGCTAGGGCTCCCCTAGCCTTCAGGCTAGGGCACCCCTAGGCCTTAGGCTAGGGCTCCCCTAGGCTAAGGCTAGGGCTCCCCTAGCCTTCAGGCTAGGGCACCCCTAGGCTTTAGGCTCCCCTAGGCTAAGGCTAGGGCTCCCCTAGCCTTCAGGCTAGGGCACCCCTAGGCTTTGAGGCTAGGCTCCCCTAGGCTAAGGCTAGGGCTCCCCTAGCCTTCAGGCTAGGGCACCCCTAGGCTTTAGGCTCCCCTAGGCTAAGGCTAGGGCTCCCCTAGCCTTCAGGCTAGGGCACCCCTAGGCTTTAGGCTAGGGCTCCCCTAGGCTAAGGCTAGGGCTCCCCTAGCCTTCAGGCTAGGGCACCCCTAGGCTTTAGGCTCCCCTAGGCTAAGGCTAGGGCTCCCCTAGCCTTCAGGCTAGGGCACCCCTAGGCTTTAGGCTAGGGCTCCCCTAGGCTAAGGCTAGGGCTCCCCTAGCCTTCAGGCTAGGGCACCCCTAGGCTTTAGGCTAGGGCTCCCCTAGGCTAAGGCTAGGGCTCCCCTAGCCTTCAGGCTAGGGCACCCCTAGGCTTTAGGCTCCCCTAGGCTAAGGGCTAGGGCTCCCCTAGCCTTCAGGCTAGGGCACCCCTAGGCTTTAGGCTAGGGCTCCCCTAGGCTAAGGCTAGGGCTCCCCTAGCCTTCAGGCTAGGGCACCCCTAGGCTTTAGGCTCCCCTAGGCTAAGGCTAGGGCTCCCCTAGCCTTCAGGCTAGGGCACCCCTAGGCTTTAGGCTAGGGCTCCCCTAGGCTAAGGCTAGGGCTCCCCTAGCCTTCAGGCTAGGGCACCCCTAGGCTTTAGGCTCACCTAGGCTAAGGGTAGGGCTCCCCTAGCCTTCAGGCTAGGGCACCCCTAGGCTTTAGGCTAGGGCTCCCCTAGGCTAAGGCTAGGGCTCCCCTAGCCTTCAGGCTAGGGCACCCCTAGGCTGTAGGGCTAGGCTCCCCTAGGCTAAGGCTAGGGCTCCCCTAGCCTTCCAGGCTAGGGCACCCCTAGGCTTTAGGCTAGGGCTCCCTAGGCTAAGGCTAGGGCTCCCCTAGCCTTCAGGCAAGGGCACCCCTAGGCTGTAGGCTCCCCTAGCCTTCAGGCTAGGGCACCCCTAGCTTTAGGCGGCTCCCCTAGGCTAAGGCTAGGGCTCCCCTAGCCTTCCGGCGAGGGCACCCCTAGGCTGTAGGCTAGGGCTCCCCTAGGCTAAGGCTAGGGCTCCCCTAGCCTTCCGGCGAGGGCACCCCTAGGCTGTGGCTAGGCTAGGGCTCCCCCTAGGCTAAGGCTAGGGCTCCCCTAGCCTTCCGGCGAGGGCACCCCTAGGCTGTAGGCTAGGGCTCCCCTAGGCTAAGGCTAGGGCTCCCCTAGCCTTCCGGCGAGGGCACCCCTAGGCTGTAGGCTAGGGCTCCCCTAGGCTAAGGCTAGGGCTCCCCTAGCCTTCCGGCGAGGGCACCCCTAGGCTGTAGGCTAGGGCTCCCCTAGGCTAAGGCTAGGGCTCCCCTAGCCTTCCGGCGAGGGCACCCCTAGGCTGTAGGCTAGGGCTCCCCTAGGCTAAGGCTAGGGCTCCCCTAGCCTTCCGGCGAGGGCACCCTAGGCTGTAGGCTAGGGCTCCCCTAGGCTAAGGCTAGGGCTCCCCTAGCCTTCCGGCGAGGGCACCCCTAGGCTGTAGGCTAGGGCTCCCCTAGGCTAAGGCTAGGGCTCCCCTAGCCTTCCGGCGAGGGCACCCCTAGGCTGTAGGCTAGGGCTCCCCTAGGCTAAGGCTAGGGCTCCCCTAGCCTTCCGGCGAGGGCACCCCTAGGCTGTAGGCTAGGGCTCCCCTAGGCTAAGGCTAGGGCTCCCCTAGCCTTCCGGCGAGGGCACCCCTAGGCTGTAGGCTAGGGCTCCCCTAGGCTAAGGCTAGGGCTCCCCTAGCCTTCCGGCGAGGGCACCCCTAGGCTGTAGGCTAGGGCTCCCCTAGGCTAAGGCTAGGGCTCCCCTAGCCTTCCGGCGAGGGCACCCCTAGGCTGTAGGCTAGGGCTCCCCTAGGCTAAGGCTAGGGCTCCCCTAGCCTTCCGGCGAGGGCACCCCTAGGCTGTAGGCTAGGGCTCCCCTAGGCTAAGGGCTAGGGCTCCCCTAGCCTTCCGGCGAGGGCACCCCTAGGCTGTAGGCTAGGGCTCCCCTAGGCTAAGGCTAGGGCTCCCCTAGCCTTCCGGCGAGGGCACCCCTGGCTGTAGGCTAGGGCTCCCCTAGGCTAAGGCTAGGGCTCCCTAGCCTTCCGGCGAGGGCACCCCTAGGCTGTAGGCTAGGGCTCCCCTAGGCTAAGGCTAGGGCTCCCCTAGCCTTCCGGCGAGGGCACCCCTAGGCTGTAGGCTAGGGCTCCCCTAGGCTAAGGCTAGGGCTCCCCTAGCCTTCCGGCGAGGGCACCCCTAGGCTGTAGGCTAGGGCTCCCCTAGGCTAAGGCTAGGGCTCCCCTAGCCTTCCGGCGAGGGCACCCCTAGGCTGTAGGCTAGGGCTCCCCTAGGCTAAGGCTAGGGCTCCCCTAGCCTTCCGGCGAGGGCACCCCTAGGCTGTAGGCTAGGGCTCCCCTAGGCTAAGGCTAGGGCTCCCCTAGCCTTCCGGCGAGGGCACCCCTAGGCTGTAGGCTAGGGCTCCCCTAGGCTAAGGCTAGGGCTCCCCTAGCCTTCCGGCGAGGGCACCCCTAGGCTGTAGGCTAGGGCTCCCCTAGGCTAAGGCTAGGGCTCCCCTAGCCTTCCGGCGAGGGCACCCCTAGGCTGTAGGCTAGGGCTCCCCTAGGCTAAGGCTAGGGCTCCCCTAGCCTTCCGGCGAGGGCACCCCTAGGCTGTAGGCTAGGGCTCCCCTAGGCTAAGGCTAGGGCTCCCCTAGCCTTCCGGCGAGGGCACCCCTAGGCTGTAGGCTAGGGCTCCCCTAGGCTAAGGCTAGGGCTCCCCTAGCCTTCCGGCGAGGGCACCCCTAGGCTGTAGGCTAGGGCTCCCCTAGGCTAAGGCTAGGGCTCCCCTAGCCTTCCGGCGAGGGCACCCCTAGGCTGTAGGCTAGGGCTCCCCTAGGCTAAGGCTAGGGCTCCCCTAGCCTTCCGGCGAGGGCACCCCTAGGCTGTAGGCTAGGGCTCCCCTAGGCTAAGGCTAGGGCTCCCCTAGCCTTCCGGCGAGGGCACCCCTAGGCTGTAGGCTAGGGCTCCCCTAGGCTAAGGCTAGGGCTCCCCTAGCCTTCCGGCGAGGGCACCCCTAGGCTGTAGGCTAGGGCTCCCCTAGGCTAAGGCTAGGGCTCCCCTAGCCTTCCGGCGAGGGCACCCCTAGGCTGTAGGCTAGGGCTCCCCTAGGCTAAGGCTAGGGCTCCCCTAGCCTTCCGGCGAGGGCACCCCTAGGCTGTAGGCTAGGGCTCCCCTAGGCTAAGGCTAGGGCTCCCCTAGCCTTCCGGCGAGGGCACCCCTAGGCTGTAGGCTAGGGCTCCCCTAGGCTAAGGCTAGGGCTCCCCTAGCCTTCCGGCGAGGGCACCCCTAGGCTGTAGGCTAGGGCTCCCCTAGGCTAAGGCTAGGGCTCCCCTAGCCTTCCGGCGAGGGCACCCCTAGGCTGTAGGCTAGGGCTCCCCTAGGCTAAGGCTAGGGCTCCCCTAGCCTTCCGGCGAGGGCACCCCTAGGCTGTAGGCTAGGGCTCCCCTAGGCTAAGGCTAGGGCTCCCCTAGCCTTCCGGCGAGGGCACCCCTAGGCTGTAGGCTAGGGCTCCCCTAGGCTAAGGCTAGGGCTCCCCTAGCCTTCCGGCGAGGGCACCCCTAGGCTTTAGGCTCCCCTAGGCTAAGGCTAGGGCTCCCCTAGCCTTCCGGCGAGGGCACCCCTAGGCTTTAGGCTCCCCTAGGCTAAGGCTAGGGCTCCCCTAGCCTTCCGGCGAGGGCACCCCTAGGCTTTAGGCTCCCCTAGGCTAAGGCTAGGGCTCCCCTAGCCTTCCGGCGAGGGCACCCCTAGGCTTTAGGCTCCCCTAGGCTAAGGCTAGGGCTCCCCTAGCCTTCCGGCGAGGGCACCCCTAGGCTTTAGGCTCCCCTAGGCTAAGGCTAGGGCTCCCCTAGCCTTCCGGCGAGGGCACCCCTAGGCTTTAGGCTCCCCTAGGCTAAGGCTAGGGCTCCCCTAGCCTTCCGGCGAGGGCACCCCTAGGCTTTAGGCTCCCCTAGGCTAAGGCTAGGGCTCCCCTAGCCTTCCGGCGAGGGCACCCCTAGGCTTTAGGCTCCCCTAGGCTAAGGCTAGGGCTCCCCTAGCCTTCCGGCGAGGGCACCCCTAGGCTTTAGGCTCCCCTAGGCTAAGGCTAGGGCTCCCCTAGCCTTCAGGCGAGGGCACCCCTAGGCTTTAGGCTCCCCTAGGCTAAGGCTAGGGCTCCCCTAGCCTTCAGGCGAGGGCACCCCTAGGCTTTAGGCTCCCCTAGGCTAAGGCTAGGGCTCCCCTAGCCTTCAGGCGAGGGCACCCCTAGGCTTTAGGCTCCCCTAGGCTAAGGCTAGGGCTCCCCTAGCCTTCAGGCGAGGGCACCCCTAGGCTTTAGGCTCCCCTAGGCTAAGGCTAGGGCTCCCCTAGCCTTCAGGCGAGGGCACCCCTAGGCTTTAGGCTCCCCTAGGCTAAGGCTAGGGCTCCCCTAGCCTTCAGGCGAGGGCACCCCTAGGCTTTAGGCTCCCCTAGGCTAAGGCTAGGGCTCCCCTAGCCTTCAGGCGAGGGCACCCCTAGGCTTTAGGCTCCCCTAGGCTAAGGCTAGGGCTCCCCTAGCCTTCAGGCGAGGGCACCCCTAGGCTTTAGGCTCCCCTAGGCTAAGGCTAGGGCTCCCCTAGCCTTCAGGCGAGGGCACCCCTAGGCTTTAGGCTCCCCTAGGCTAAGGCTAGGGCTCCCCTAGCCTTCAGGCGAGGGCACCCCTAGGCTTTAGGCTCCCCTAGGCTAAGGCTAGGGCTCCCCTAGCCTTCAGGCGAGGGCACCCCTAGGCTTTAGGCTCCCCTAGGCTAAGGCTAGGGCTCCCCTAGCCTTCAGGCGAGGGCACCCCTAGGCTTTAGGCTCCCCTAGGCTAAGGCTAGGGCTCCCCTAGCCTTCAGGCGAGGGCACCCCTAGGCTTTAGGCTCCCCTAGGCTAAGGCTAGGGCTCCCCTAGCCTTCAGGCGAGGGCACCCCTAGGCTTTAGGCTCCCCTAGGCTAAGGCTAGGGCTCCCCTAGCCTTCAGGCGAGGGCACCCCTAGGCTTTAGGCTCCCCTAGGCTAAGGCTAGGGCTCCCCTAGCCTTCAGGCTAGGGCACCCCTAGGCTTTAGGCTCCCCTAGGCTAAGGCTAGGGCTCCCCTAGCCTTCAGGCTAGGGCACCCCTAGGCTTTAGGCTCCCCTAGGCTAAGGCTAGGGCTCCCCTAGCCTTCAGGCTAGGGCACCCCTAGGCTTTAGGCTCCCCTAGGCTAAGGCTAGGGCTCCCCTAGCCTTCAGGCTAGGGCACCCCTAGGCTTTAGGCTCCCCTAGGCTAAGGCTAGGGCTCCCCTAGCCTTCAGGCTAGGGCACCCCTAGGCTTTAGGCTCCCCTAGGCTAAGGCTAGGGCTCCCCTAGCCTTCAGGCTAGGGCACCCCTAGGCTTTAGGCTCCCCTAGGCTAAGGCTAGGGCTCCCCTAGCCTTCAGGCTAGGGCACCCCTAGGCTTTAGGCTCCCCTAGGCTAAGGCTAGGGCTCCCCTAGCCTTCAGGCTAGGGCACCCCTAGGCTTTAGGCTAGGGCTCCCCTAGGCTAAGGCTAGGGCTCCCCTAGCCTTCAGACTAGGGCACCCCTAGGCTTTAGGCTCCCCTAGGCTAAGGCTAGGGCTCCCCTAGCCTTCAGGCTAGGGCACCCCTAGGCTTTAGGCTAGGGCTCCCCTAGGCTAAGGCTAGGGCTCCCCTAGCCTTCAGGCTAGGGCACCCCTAGGCTTTAGGCTCCCCTAGGCTAAGGCTAGGGCTCCCCTAGCCTTCAGGCTAGGGCACCCCTAGGCTTTAGGCTAGGGCTCCCCTAGGCTAAGGCTAGGGCTCCCCTAGCCTTCAGGCTAGGGCACCCCTAGGCTTTAGGCTCCCCTAGGCTAAGGCTAGGGCTCCCCTAGCCTTCAGGCTAGGGCACCCCTAGGCTTTAGGCTAGGGCTCCCCTAGGCTAAGGCTAGGGCTCCCCTAGCCTTCAGGCTAGGGCACCCCTAGGCTTTAGGCTCCCCTAGGCTAAGGCTAGGGCTCCCCTAGCCTTCAGGCTAGGGCACCCCTAGGCTTTAGGCTAGGGCTCCCCTAGGCTAAGGCTAGGGCTCCCCTAGCCTTCAGGCTAGGGCACCCCTAGGCTTTAGACTCCCCTAGGCTAAGGCTAGGGCTCCCCTAGCCTTCAGGCTAGGGCACCCCTAGGCTTTAGACTCCCCTAGGCTAAGGCTAGGGCTCCCCTAGCCTTCAGGCTAGGGCACCCCTAGGCTTTAGGCTAGGGCTCCCCTAGGCTAAGGCTAGGGCTCCCCTAGCCTTCAGGCTAGGGCACCCCTAGGCTTTAGGCTCCCCTAGGCTAAGGCTAGGGCTCCCCTAGCCTTCAGGCTAGGGCACCCCTAGGCTTTAGGCTAGGGCTCCCCTAGGCTAAGGCTAGGGATCCCCTAGCCTTCAGGCTAGGGCACCCCTAGGCTTTAGGCTCCCCTAGGCTAAGGCTAGGGCTCCCCTAGCCTTCAGGCTAGGGCACCCCTAGGCTTTAGGCTAGGGCTCCCCTAGGCTAAGGCTAGGGCTCCCCTAGCCTTCAGGCAAGGGCACCCCTAGGCTTTAGGCTCCCCTAGCCTTCAGGCTAGGGCACTCCTAGGCTTTAGGCTCCCCTAGGCTAAGGCTAGGGCTCCCCTAGGATTCAGGCTAGGGCACCCCTAGCTTTAGGCTCCCCTAGGCTAAGGCTAGGGCTCCCCTAGCCTTCAGGCTAGGGCACCCCTAGGCTTTAGGCTCCCCTAGGCTAAGGCTAGGGCTCCCCTAGCCTTCAGGCTAGGGCACCCCTAGGCTTTAGGCTCCCCTAGGCTAAGGCTAGGGCTCCCCTAGCCTTCAGGCTAGGGCACCCCTAGGCTTTAGGCTCCCCTAGGCTAAGGCTAGGGCTCCCCTAGCCTTCAGGCTAGGGCACCGCTAGGCTTTAGGCTCCCCTAGGCTAAGGCTAGGGCTCCCCTAGCCTTCAGGCTAGGGCACCCCTAGGCTTTAGGCTCCCCGAGGCTAAGGCTAGGGCTCCCCTAGCCTTCAGGCTAGGGCACCCCTAGGCTTTAAGCTCCCCTAGGCTAAGGCTAGGGCTCCCCTAGCCTACAGGCTAGGGCACCCCTAGGCTTTAGGCTCCCCGAGGCTAAGGCTAGGGCTCCCCTAGCCTTCAGGCTAGGGAACCCCTAGGCTTTAGGCTCCCCGAGGCTAAAGCTAGGGCTCCCCTAGCCTTCAGGCTAGGGCACCCCTAGGCTTTAGGCTCCCCGAGGCTAAGGCTAGGGCTCCCCTAGCCTTCAGGCAAGGGCACCCCTAGGCTTTAGGCTCCCCGAGGCTAAGGCTAGGGCTCCCCTAGCCTTCAGGCTAGGGCACCCCTAGGCTTTAGGCTCCCCGAGGCTAAGGCTAGGGCTCCCCTAGCCTTCAGGCTAGGGCACCCCTAGGCTTTAGGCTCCCCGAGGCTAAGGCTAGGGCTCCCCTAGCCTTCAGGCTAGGGCACCGCTAGGCTTTAGGCTCCCCGAGGCTAAGGCTAGGGCTCCCCTAGCCTTCAGGCTAGGGCACCCCTAGGCTTTAGGCTCCCCGAGGCTAAGGCTAGGGCTCCCCTAGCCTTCAGGCTAGGGCACCCCTAGGCTTTAGGCTCCCGAGGCTAAGGCTAGGGCTCCCCTAGCCTTCAGGCTAGGGCACCCCTAGGCTTTAGGCTCCCCGAGGCTAAGGCTAGGGCTCCCCTAGCCTTCAGGCTAGGGCACCCCTAGGCTTTAGGCTCCCCGAGGCTAAAGCTAGGGCTCCCCTAGCCTTCAGGCTAGGGCACCCCTAGGCTTTAGGCTCCCCGAGGCTAAGGCTAGGGCTCCCCTAGCCTTCAGGCTAGGGCACCCCTAGGCTTTAGGCACCCCGAGGCTAAGGCTAGGGCTCCCCTAGCCTTCAGGCTAGGGCACCCCTAGGCTTTAGGCTCCCCGAGGCTAAGGCTAGGGCTCCCCTAGCCTTCAGGCTAGGGCACCCCTAGGCTTTAGGCTCCCCGAGGCTAAGGCTAGGGCTCCCCTAGCCTTCAGGCTAGGGCACCCCTAGGCTTTAGGCTCCCCGAGGCTAAGGCTAGGGCTCCCCTAGCCTTCAGGCTAGGGCACCCCTAGGCTTTAGGTTCCCCGAGGCTAAGGCTAGGGCTCCCCTAGCCTTCAGGCTAGGGCACCCCTAGGCTTTAGGCTCCCCGCGGCTAAGGCTAGGGCTCCCCTAGCCTTCAGGCTAGGGCACCCCTAGGCTTTAGGCTCCCCGAGGCTAAGGCTAGGGCTCCGCTAGCCTTCAGGCTAGGGCACCCCTAGGCTTTAGGCTCCCCGAGGCTAAGGCTAGGGCTCCCCTAGCCTTCAGGCTAGGGCACCCCTAGGCTTTAGGCTCCCCGAGGCTAAGGCTAGGGCTCCCCTAGCCTTCAGGCTAGGGCACCCCTAGGCTTTAGGCTCCCCGAGGCTAAGGCTATGGCTCCCCTGGCCTTCAGGCTAGGGCACCCCTAGGCTTTAGGCTCCCCTAGGCTAAGGCTAGGGCTCCCCTGGCCTTCAGGCTAGGGCACCCCTAGGCTTTAGGCTAGGGCTCCCCTAGGCTAAGGCTAGGGCTCCCCTGGCCTTCAGGCTAGGGCACCCCTAGGCTTTAGGCTAGGGCTCCCCTAGTTTAAGGCTAGGGCTCCCCTGGCCTTCAGGCTAGGGCACCCCTAGGCTTTAGGCTAGGGCTCCCCTAGGCTAAGGCTAGGGCTCCCCTGGCCTTCAGGCTAGGGCACCCCTAGGCTTTAGGCTAGGGCTCCCCTAGGCTAAGGCTAGGGCTCCCCTGGCCTTCAGGCTAGGGCACCCCTAGGCTTTAGGCTAGGGCTCCCCTAGGCTAAGGCTAGGGCTCCCCTGGCCTTCAGGCTAGGGCACCCCTTGGCTTTAGGCTAGGGCTCCCCTAGGCTAAGGCTAGGGCTCCCCTGGCCTTCAGGCTAGGGCACCCCTAGGCTTTAGGCTAGGGCTCCCCTAGGCTAAGGCTAGGGCTCCCCTGGCCTTCAGGCTAGGGCACCCCTAGGCTTTAGGCAGGGCTCCCCTAGGCTAAGGCTAGGGCTCCCCTGGCCTTCAGGCTAGGGCACCCCTAGGCTTTAGGCTAGGGCTCCCCTAGGCTAAGGCTAGGGCTCCCCTGGCCTTCAGGCTAGGGCACCCCTAGGCTTTAGGCTAGGGCTCCCCTAGGCTAAGGCTAGGGCTCCCCTGGCCTTCAGGCTAGGGCACCCCTAGGCTTTAGGCTAGGGCTCCCCTAGGCTAAGGCTAGGGCTCCCCTGGCCTTCAGGCTAGGGCACCCCTAGGCTTTAGGCTAGGGCTCCCCAAGGCTAAGGCTAGGGCTCCCCTGGCCTTCAGGCTAGGGCACCCCTAGGCTTTAGGCTAGGGCTCCCCTAGGCTAAGGCTAGGGCTCCCCTGGCCTTCAGGCTAGGGCACCCCTAGGCTTTAGGCTAGGGCTCCCCTAGGCTAAGGCTAGGGCTCCCCTGGCCTTCAGGCTAGGGCACCCCTAGGCTTTAGGCTAGGGCTCCCCTAGGCTAAGGCTAGGGCTCCCCTGGCCTTCAGGCTAGGGCACCCCTAGGCTTTAGGCTAGGGCTCCCCTAGGCTAAGGCTAGGGCTCCCCTGGCCTTCAGGCTAGGGCACCCCTAGGCTTTAGGCTAGGGCTCCCCTAGGCTAAGGCTAGGGCTCCCCTGGCCTTCAGGCTAGGGCACCCCTAGGCTTTAGGCTAGGGCTCCCCTAGGCTAAGGCTAGGGCTCCCCTGGCCTTCAGGCTAGGGCACCCCTAGGCTTTAGGCTAGGGCTCCCCTAGGCTAAGGCTAGGGCTCCCCTAGCCTTCAGGCTAGGGCACCCCTAGGCTTTAGGCTCCCCTAGGCTAAGGCTAGGGCTCCCCTAGCCTTCAGGCTAGGGCACCCCTAGGCTTTAGGCTAGGGCTCCCCTAGGCTAAGGCTAGGGCTCCCCTAGCCTTCAGGCAAGGGCACCCCTAGGCTTTAGGCTCCCCTAGCCTTCAGGCTAGGGCACCCCTAGGCTTTAGGCTCCCCTAGGCTAAGGCTAGGGCTCCCCTAGGATTCAGGCTAGGGCACCCCTAGCTTTAGGCTCCCCTAGGCTAAGGCTAGGGCTCCCCTAGCCTTCAGGCTAGGGCACCCCTAGGCTTTAGGCTCCCCTAGGCTAAGGCTAGGGCTCCCCTAGCCTTCAGGCTAGGGCACCCCTAGGCTTTAGGCTCCCCTAGGCTAAGGCTAGGGCTCCCCTAGCCTTCAGGCTAGGGCACCCCTAGGCTTTAGGCTCCCCTAGGCTAAGGCTAGGGCTCCCCTAGCCTTCAGGCTAGGGCACCGCTAGGCTTTAGGCTCCCCTAGGCTAAGGCTAGGGCTCCCCTAGCCTTCAGGCTAGGGCACCCCTAGGCTTTAGGCTCCCCGAGGCTAAGGCTAGGGCTCCCCTAGCCTTCAGGCTAGGGCACCCCTAGGCTTTAAGCTCCCCTAGGCTAAGGCTAGGGCTCCCCTAGCCTACAGGCTAGGGCACCCCTAGGCTTTAGGCTCCCCGAGGCTAAGGCTAGGGCTCCCCTAGCCTTCAGGCTAGGGAACCCCTAGGCTTTAGGATCCCCGAGGCTAAGGCTAGGGCTCCCCTAGCCTTCAGGCTAGGGCACCCCTAGGCTTTAGGCTCCCCGAGGCTAAGGCTAGGGCTCCCCTAGCCTTCAGGCTAGGGCACCCCTAGGCTTTAGGCTCCCCGAGGCTAAGGCTAGGGCTCCCCTAGCCTTCAGGCTAGGGCACCCCTAGGCTTTAGGCTCCCCGAGGCTAAGGCTAGGGCTCCCCTAGCCTTCAGGCTAGGGCACCCCTAGGCTTTAGGCTCCCCGAGGCTAAGGCTAGGGCTCCCCTAGCCTTCAGGCTAGGGCACCGCTAGGCTTTAGGCTCCCCGAGGCTAAGGCTAGGGCTCCCCTAGCCTTCAGGCTAGGGCACCCCTAGGCTTTAGGCTCCCCGAGGCTAAGGCTAGGGCTCCCCTAGCCTTCAGGCTAGGGCACCCCTAGGCTTTAGGCTCCCCGAGGCTAAGGCTAGGGCTCCCCTAGCCTTCAGGCTAGGGCACCCCTAGGCTTTAGGCACCCCGAGGCTAAGGCTAGGGCTCCCCTAGCCTTCAGGCTAGGGCACCCCTAGGCTTTAGGCTCCCCGAGGCTAAGGCTAGGGCTCCCCTAGCCTTCAGGCTAGGGCACCCCTAGGCTTTAGGCTCCCCGAGGCTAAGGCTATGGCTCCCCTGGCCTTCAGGCTAGGGCACCCCTAGGCTTTAGGCTCCCCTAGGCTAAGGCTAGGGCTCCCCTGGCCTTCAGGCTAGGGCACCCCTAGGCTTTAGGCTAGGGCTCCCCTAGGCTAAGGCTAGGGCTCCCCTGGCCTTCAGGCTAGGGCACCCCTAGGCTTTAGGCTAGGGCTCCCCTAATTTAAGGCTAGGGCTCCCCTGGCCTTCAGGCTAGGGCACCCCTAGGCTTTAGGCTAGGGCTCCCCTAGGCTAAGGCTAGGGCTCCCCTGGCCTTCAGGCTAGGGCACCCCTAGGCTTTAGGCTAGGGCTCCCCTAGGCTAAGGCTAGGGCTCCCCTGGCCTTCAGGCTAGGGCACCCCTAGGCTTTAGGCTAGGGCTCCCCTAGGCTAAGGCTAGGGCTCCCCTGGCCTTCAGGCTAGGGCACCCCTTGGCTTTAGGCTAGGGCTCCCCTAGGCTAAGGCTAGGGCTCCCCTGGCCTTCAGGCTAGGGCACCCCTAGGCTTTAGGCTAGGGCTCCCCTAGGCTAAGGCTAGGGCTCCCCTGGCCTTCAGGCTAGGGCACCCCTAGGCTTTAGGCAGGGCTCCCCTAGGCTAAGGCTAGGGCTCCCCTGGCCTTCAGGCTAGGGCACCCCTAGGCTTTAGGCTAGGGCTCCCCTAGGCTAAGGCTAGGGCTCCCCTGGCCTTCAGGCTAGGGCACCCCTAGGCTTTAGGCTAGGGCTCCCCTAGGCTAAGGCTAGGGCTCCCCTGGCCTTCAGGCTAGGGCACCCCTAGGCTTTAGGCTAGGGCTCCCCTAGGCTAAGGCTAGGGCTCCCCTGGCCTTCAGGCTAGGGCACCCCTAGGCTTTAGGCTAGGGCTCCCCTAGGCTAAGGCTAGGGCTCCCCTGGCCTTCAGGCTAGGGCACCCCTAGGCTTTAGGCTAGGGCTCCCCTAGGCTAAGGCTAGGGCTCCCCTGGCCTTCAGGCTAGGGCACCCCTAGGCTTTAGGCTAGGGCTCCCCTAGTTTAAGGCTAGGGCTCCCCTGGCCTTCAGGCTAGGGCACCCCTAGGCTTTAGGCTAGGGCTCCCCTAGGCTAAGGCTAGGGCTCCCCTGGCCTTCAGGCTAGGGCACCCCTAGGCTTTAGGCTAGGGCTCCCCTAGGCTAAGGCTAGGGCTCCCCTGGCCTTCAGGCTAGGGCACCCCTAGGCTTTAGGCTAGGGCTCCCCTAGGCTAAGGCTAGGGCTCCCCTGGCCTTCAGGCTAGGGCACCCCTTGGCTTTAGGCTAGGGCTCCCCTAGGCTAAGGCTAGGGCTCCCCTGGCCTTCAGGCTAGGGCACCCCTAGGCTTTAGGCTAGGGCTCCCCTAGGCTAAGGCTAGGGCTCCCCTGGCCTTCAGGCTAGGGCACCCCTAGGCTTTAGGCAGGGCTCCCCTAGGCTAAGGCTAGGGCTCCCCTGGCCTTCAGGCTAGGGCACCCCTAGGCTTTAGGCTAGGGCTCCCCTAGGCTAAGGCTAGGGCTCCCCTGGCCTTCAGGCTAGGGCACCCCTAGGCTTTAGGCTAGGGCTCCCCTAGGCTAAGGCTAGGGCTCCCCTGGCCTTCAGGCTAGGGCACCCCTAGGCTTTAGGCTAGGGCTCCCCTAGGCTAAGGCTAGGGCTCCCCTGGCCTTCAGGCTAGGGCACCCCTAGGCTTTAGGCTAGGGCTCCCCAAGGCTAAGGCTAGGGCTCCCCTGGCCTTCAGGCTAGGGCACCCCTAGGCTTTAGGCTAGGGCTCCCCTAGGCTAAGGCTAGGGCTCCCCTGGCCTTCAGGCTAGGGCACCCCTAGGCTTTAGGCTAGGGCTCCCCTAGGCTAAGGCTAGGGCTCCCCTGGCCTTCAGGCTAGGGCACCCCTAGGCTTTAGGCTAGGGCTCCCCTAGGCTAAGGCTAGGGCTCCCCTGGCCTTCAGGCTAGGGCACCCCTAGGCTTTAGGCTAGGGCTCCCCTAGGCTAAGGCTAGGGCTCCCCTGGCCTTCAGGCTAGGGCACCCCTAGGCTTTAGGCTAGGGCTCCCCTAGGCTAAGGCTAGGGCTCCCCTGGCCTTCAGGCTAGGGCACCCCTAGGCTTTAGGCTAGGGCTCCCCTAGGCTAAGGCTAGGGCTCCCCTGGCCTTCAGGCTAGGGCACCCCTAGGCTTTAGGCTAGGGCTCCCCTAGGCTAAGGCTAGGGCTCCCCTAGCCTTCAGGCTAGGGCACCCCTAGGCTTTAGGCTCCCCTAGGCTAAGGCTAGGGCTCCCCTAGCCTTCAGGCTAGGGCACCCCTAGGCTTTAGGCTAGGGCTCCCCTAGGCTAAGGCTAGGGCTCCCCTAGCCTTCAGGCAAGGGCACCCCTAGGCTTTAGGCTCCCCTAGCCTTCAGGCTAGGGCACCCCTAGGCTTTAGGCTCCCCTAGGCTAAGGCTAGGGCTCCCCTAGGATTCAGGCTAGGGCACCCCTAGCTTTAGGCTCCCCTAGGCTAAGGCTAGGGCTCCCCTAGCCTTCAGGCTAGGGCACCCCTAGGCTTTAGGCTCCCCTAGGCTAAGGCTAGGGCTCCCCTAGCCTTCAGGCTAGGGCACCCCTAGGCTTTAGGCTCCCCTAGGCTAAGGCTAGGGCTCCCCTAGCCTTCAGGCTAGGGCACCCCTAGGCTTTAGGCTCCCCTAGGCTAAGGCTAGGGCTCCCCTAGCCTTCAGGCTAGGGCACCGCTAGGCTTTAGGCTCCCCTAGGCTAAGGCTAGGGCTCCCCTAGCCTTCAGGCTAGGGCACCCCTAGGCTTTAGGCTCCCCGAGGCTAAGGCTAGGGCTCCCCTAGCCTTCAGGCTAGGGCACCCCTAGGCTTTAAGCTCCCCTAGGCTAAGGCTAGGGCTCCCCTAGCCTACAGGCTAGGGCACCCCTAGGCTTTAGGCTCCCCGAGGCTAAGGCTAGGGCTCCCCTAGCCTTCAGGCTAGGGAACCCCTAGGCTTTAGGATCCCCGAGGCTAAGGCTAGGGCTCCCCTAGCCTTCAGGCTAGGGCACCCCTAGGCTTTAGGCTCCCCGAGGCTAAGGCTAGGGCTCCCCTAGCCTTCAGGCTAGGGCACCCCTAGGCTTTAGGCTCCCCGAGGCTAAGGCTAGGGCTCCCCTAGCCTTCAGGCTAGGGCACCCCTAGGCTTTAGGCTCCCCGAGGCTAAGGCTAGGGCTCCCCTAGCCTTCAGGCTAGGGCACCCCTAGGCTTTAGGCTCCCCGAGGCTAAGGCTAGGGCTCCCCTAGCCTTCAGGCTAGGGCACCGCTAGGCTTTAGGCTCGCCGAGGCTAAGGCTAGGGCTCCCCTAGCCTTCAGGCTAGGGCACCCCTAGGCTTTAGGCTCCCCGAGGCTAAGGCTAGGGCTCCCCTAGCCTTCAGGCTAGGGCACCCCTAGGCTTTAGGCTCCCCGAGGCTAAGGCTAGGGCTCCCCTAGCCTTCAGGCTAGGGCACCCCTAGGCTTTAGGCACCCCGAGGCTAAGGCTAGGGCTCCCCTAGCCTTCAGGCTAGGGCACCCCTAGGCTTTAGGCTCCCCGAGGCTAAGGCTAGGGCTCCCCTAGCCTTCAGGCTAGGGCACCCCTAGGCTTTAGGCTCCCCGAGGCTAAGGCTATGGCTCCCCTGGCCTTCAGGCTAGGGCACCCCTAGGCTTTAGGCTCCCCTAGGCTAAGGCTAGGGCTCCCCTGGCCTTCAGGCTAGGGCACCCCTAGGCTTTAGGCTAGGGCTCCCCTAGGCTAAGGCTAGGGCTCCCCTGGCCTTCAGGCTAGGGCACCCCTAGGCTTTAGGCTAGGGCTCCCCTAATTTAAGGCTAGGGCTCCCCTGGCCTTCAGGCTAGGGCACCCCTAGGCTTTAGGCTAGGGCTCCCCTAGGCTAAGGCTAGGGCTCCCCTGGCCTTCAGGCTAGGGCACCCCTAGGCTTTAGGCTAGGGCTCCCCTAGGCTAAGGCTAGGGCTCCCCTGGCCTTCAGGCTAGGGCACCCCTAGGCTTTAGGCTAGGGCTCCCCTAGGCTAAGGCTAGGGCTCCCCTGGCCTTCAGGCTAGGGCACCCCTTGGCTTTAGGCTAGGGCTCCCCTAGGCTAAGGCTAGGGCTCCCCTGGCCTTCAGGCTAGGGCACCCCTAGGCTTTAGGCTAGGGCTCCCCTAGGCTAAGGCTAGGGCTCCCCTGGCCTTCAGGCTAGGGCACCCCTAGGCTTTAGGCAGGGCTCCCCTAGGCTAAGGCTAGGGCTCCCCTGGCCTTCAGGCTAGGGCACCCCTAGGCTTTAGGCTAGGGCTCCCCTAGGCTAAGGCTAGGGCTCCCCTGGCCTTCAGGCTAGGGCACCCCTAGGCTTTAGGCTAGGGCTCCCCTAGGCTAAGGCTAGGGCTCCCCTGGCCTTCAGGCTAGGGCACCCCTAGGCTTTAGGCTAGGGCTCCCCTAGGCTAAGGCTAGGGCTCCCCTGGCCTTCAGGCTAGGGAACCCCTAGGCTTTAGGCTAGGGCTCCCCTAGGCTAAGGCTAGGGCTCCCCTGGCCTTCAGGCTAGGGCACCCCTAGGCTTTAGGCTAGGGCTCCCCTAGGCTAAGGCTAGGGCTCCCCTGGCCTTCAGGCTAGGGCACCCCTAGGCTTTAGGCTAGGGCTCCCCTAGGCTAAGGCTAGGGCTCCCCTGGCCTTCAGGCTAGGGCACCCCTAGGCTTTAGGCTAGGGCTCCCCTAGGCTAAGGCTAGGGCTCCCCTGGCCTTCAGGCTAGGGCACCCCTAGGCTTTAGGCTAGGGCTCCCCTAGGCTAAGGCTAGGGCTCCCCTGGCCTTCAGGCTAGGGCACCCCTAGGCTTTAGGCTAGGGCTCCCCTAGGCTAAGGCTAGGGCTCCCCTGGCCTTCAGGCTAGGGCACCCCTAGGCTTTAGGCTAGGGCTCCCCTAGGCTAAGGCTAGGGCTCCCCTGGCCTTCAGGCTAGGGCACCCCTAGGCTTTAGGCTAGGGCTCCCCTAGGCTAAGGCTAGGGCTCCCCTGGCCTTCAGGCTAGGGCACCCCTAGGCTTTAGGCTAGGGCTCCCCTAGGCTAAGGCTAGGGCTCCCCTAGCCTTCAGGCTAGGGCACCCCTAGGCTTTAGGCTCCCCTAGGCTAAGGCTAGGGCTCCCCTAGCCTTCAGGCTAGGGCACCCCTAGGCTTTAGGCTAGGGCTCCCCTAGGCTAAGGCTAGGGCTCCCCTAGCCTTCAGGCAAGGGCACCCCTAGGCTTTAGGCTCCCCTAGCCTTCAGGCTAGGGCACCCCTAGGCTTTAGGCTCCCCTAGGCTAAGGCTAGGGCTCCCCTAGGATTCAGGCTAGGGCACCCCTAGCTTTAGGCTCCCCTAGGCTAAGGCTAGGGCTCCCCTAGCCTTCAGGCTAGGGCACCCCTAGGCTTTAGGCTCCCCTAGGCTAAGGCTAGGGCTCCCCTAGCCTTCAGGCTAGGGCACCCCTAGGCTTTAGGCTCCCCTAGGCTAAGGCTAGGGCTCCCCTAGCCTTCAGGCTAGGGCACCCCTAGGCTTTAGGCTCCCCTAGGCTAAGGCTAGGGCTCCCCTAGCCTTCAGGCTAGGGCACCGCTAGGCTTTAGGCTCCCCTAGGCTAAGGCTAGGGCTCCCCTAGCCTTCAGGCTAGGGCACCCCTAGGCTTTAGGCTCCCCGAGGCTAAGGCTAGGGCTCCCCTAGCCTTCAGGCTAGGGCACCCCTAGGCTTTAAGCTCCCCTAGGCTAAGGCTAGGGCTCCCCTAGCCTACAGGCTAGGGCACCCCTAGGCTTTAGGCTCCCCGAGGCTAAGGCTAGGGCTCCCCTAGCCTTCAGGCTAGGGAACCCCTAGGCTTTAGGCTCCCCGAGGCTAAGGCTAGGGCTCCCCTAGCCTTCAGGCTAGGGCACCCCTAGGCTTTAGGCTCCCCGAGGCTAAGGCTAGGGCTCCCCTAGCCTTCAGGCTAGGGCACCCCTAGGCTTTAGGCTCCCCGAGGCTAAGGCTAGGGCTCCCCTAGCCTTCAGGCTAGGGCACCCCTAGGCTTTAGGCTCCCCGAGGCTAAGGCTAGGGCTCCCCTAGCCTTCAGGCTAGGGCACCCCTAGGCTTTAGGCTCCCCGAGGCTAAGGCTAGGGCTCCCCTAGCCTTCAGGCTAGGGCACCGCTAGGCTTTAGGCTCCCCGAGGCTAAGGCTAGGGCTCCCCTAGCCTTCAGGCTAGGGCACCCCTAGGCTTTAGGCTCCCCGAGGCTAAGGCTAGGGCTCCCCTAGCCTTCAGGCTAGGGCACCCCTAGGCTTTAGGCTCCCGAGGCTAAGGCTAGGGCTCCCCTAGCCTTCAGGCTAGGGCACCCCTAGGCTTTAGGCTCCCCGAGGCTAAGGCTAGGGCTCCCCTAGCCTTCAGGCTAGGGCACCCCTAGGCTTTAGGCTCCCCGAGGCTAAAGCTAGGGCTCCCCTAGCCTTCAGGCTAGGGCACCCCTAGGCTTTAGGCTCCCCGAGGCTAAGGCTAGGGCTCCCCTAGCCTTCAGGCTAGGGCACCCCTAGGCTTTAGGCACCCCGAGGCTAAGGCTAGGGCTCCCCTAGCCTTCAGGCTAGGGCACCCCTAGGCTTTAGGCTCCCCGAGGCTAAGGCTAGGGCTCCCCTAGCCTTCAGGCTAGGGCACCCCTAGGCTTTAGGCTCCCCGAGGCTAAGGCTAGGGCTCCCCTAGCCTTCAGGCTAGGGCACCCCTAGGCTTTAGGCTCCCCGAGGCTAAGGCTAGGGCTCCCCTAGCCTTCAGGCTAGGGCACCCCTAGGCTTTAGGTTCCCCGAGGCTAAGGCTAGGGCTCCCCTAGCCTTCAGGCTAGGGCACCCCTAGGCTTTAGGCTCCCCGCGGCTAAGGCTAGGGCTCCCCTAGCCTTCAGGCTAGGGCACCCCTAGGCTTTAGGCTCCCCGAGGCTAAGGCTAGGGCTCCGCTAGCCTTCAGGCTAGGGCACCCCTAGGCTTTAGGCTCCCCGAGGCTAAGGCTAGGGCTCCCCTAGCCTTCAGGCTAGGGCACCCCTAGGCTTTAGGCTCCCCGAGGCTAAGGCTAGGGCTCCCCTAGCCTTCAGGCTAGGGCACCCCTAGGCTTTAGGCTCCCCGAGGCTAAGGCTAGGGCTCCCCTGGCCTTCAGGCTAGGGCACCCCTAGGCTTTAGGCTCCCCTAGGCTAAGGCTAGGGCTCCCCTGGCCTTCAGGCTAGGGCACCCCTAGGCTTTAGGCTAGGGCTCCCCTAGGCTAAGGCTAGGGCTCCCCTGGCCTTCAGGCTAGGGCACCCCTAGGCTTTAGGCTAGGGCTCCCCTAGTTTAAGGCTAGGGCTCCCCTGGCCTTCAGGCTAGGGCACCCCTAGGCTTTAGGCTAGGGCTCCCCTAGGCTAAGGCTAGGGCTCCCCTGGCCTTCAGGCTAGGGCACCCCTAGGCTTTAGGCTAGGGCTCCCCTAGGCTAAGGCTAGGGCTCCCCTGGCCTTCAGGCTAGGGCACCCCTAGGCTTTAGGCTAGGGCTCCCCTAGGCTAAGGCTAGGGCTCCCCTGGCCTTCAGGCTAGGGCACCCCTTGGCTTTAGGCTAGGGCTCCCCTAGGCTAAGGCTAGGGCTCCCCTGGCCTTCAGGCTAGGGCACCCCTAGGCTTTAGGCTAGGGCTCCCATAGGCTAAGGCTAGGGCTCCCCTGGCCTTCAGGCTAGGGCACCCCTAGGCTTTCGGCAGGGCTCCCCTAGGCTAAGGCTAGGGCTCCCCTGGCCTTCAGGCTAGGGCACCCCTAGGCTTTAGGCTAGGGCTCCCCTAGGCTAAGGCTAGGGCTCCCCTGGCCTTCAGGCTAGGGCACCCCTAGGCTTTAGGCTAGGGCTCCCCTAGGCTAAGGCTAGGGCTCCCCTGGCCTTCAGGCTAGGGCACCCCTAGGCTTTAGGCTAGGGCTCCCCTAGGCTAAGGCTAGGGCTCCCCTGGCCTTCAGGCTAGGGCACCCCTAGGCTTTAGGCTAGGGCTCCCCTAGGCTAAGGCTAGGGCTCCCCTGGCCTTCAGGCTAGGGCAACCCTAGGCTTTAGGCTAGGGCTCCCCTAGGCTAAGGCTAGGGCTCCCCTGGCCTTCAGGCTAGGGCACCCCTAGGCTTTAGGCTAGGGCTCCCCTAGGCTAAGGCTAGGGCTCCCCTGGCCTTCAGGCTAGGGCACCCCTAGGCTTTAGGCTAGGGCTCCCCTAGGCTAAGGCTAGGGCTCCCCTGGCCTTCAGGCTAGGGCACCCCTAGGCTTTAGGCTAGGGCTCCCCTAGGCTAAGGCTAGGGCTCCCCTGGCCTTCAGGCTAGGGCACCCCTAGGCTTTAGGCTAGGGCTCCCCTAGGCTAAGGCTAGGGCTCCCCTGGCCTTCAGGCTAGGGCACCCCTAGGCTTTAGGCTAGGGCTCCCCTAGGCTAAGGCTAGGGCTCCCATGGCCTTCAGGCTAGGGCACCCCTACGCTTTAGGCTAGGGCTCCCCTAGGCTAAGGCTAGGGCTCCCCTGGCCTTCAGGCTAGGGCACCCCTAGGCTTTAGGCTAGGGCTCCCCTAGGCTAAGGCTAGGGCTCCCCTGGCCTTCAGGCTAGGGCACCCCTAGGCTTTAGGCTAGGGCTCCCCTAGGCTAAGGCTAGGGCTCCCCTGGCCTTCAGGCTAGGGCACCCCTAGGCTTTAGGCTAGGGCTCCCCTAGGCTAAGGCTAGGGCTCCCCTGGCCTTCAGGCTAGGGCAACCCTAGGCTTTAGGCTAGGGCTCCCCTAGGCTAAGGCTAGGGCTCCCCTGGCCTTCAGGCTAGGGCACCCCTAGGCTTTAGGCTAGGGCTCCCCTAGGCTAAGGCTAGGGCTCCCCTGGCCTTCAGGCTAGGGCACCCCTAGGCTTTAGGCTAGGGCTCCCCTAGGCTAAGGCTAGGGCTCCCCTGGCCTTCAGGCTAGGGCACCCCTAGGCTTTAGGCTAGGGCTCCCCTAGGCTAAGGCTAGGGCTCCCCTGGCCTTCAGGCTGGGCACCCCTAGGCTTTAGGCTAGGGCTCCCCTAGGCTAAGGCTAGGGCTCCCCTGGCCTTCAGGCTAGGGCACCCCTAGGCTTTAGGCTAGGGCTCCCCTAGGCTAAGGCTAGGGCTCCCCTGGCCTTCAGGCTAGGGCACCCCTAGGCTTTAGGCTAGGGCTCCCCTAGGCTAAGGCTAGGGCTCCCCTGGCCTTCAGGCTAGGGCACCCCTAGGCTTTAGGCTAGGGCTCCCCTAGGCTAAGGCTAGGGCTCCCCTGGCCTTCAGGCTAGGGCACCCCTAGGCTTTAGGCTAGGGCTCCCCTAGGCTAAGGCTAGGGCTCCCCTGGCCTTCAGGCTAGGGCACCCCTAGGCTTTAGGCTAGGGCTCCCCTAGGCTAAGGCTAGGGCTCCCCTGGCCTTCAGGCTAGGGCACCCCTAGGCTTTAGGCTAGGGCTCCCCTAGGCTAAGGCTAGGGCTCCCCTGGCCTTCAGGCTAGGGCACCCCTAGGCTTTAGGCTAGGGCACCCCTAGGCTAAGGCTAGGGCTCCCCTGGCCTTCAGGCTAGGGCACCCCTAGGCTTTAGGCTAGGGCTCCCTTAGGCTAAGGCTAGGGCTCCCCTGGCCTTCAGGCTATGGCACCCCTAGGCTTTAGGCTAGGGCTCCCCTAGGCTAAGGCTAGGGCTCCTCTGGCCTTCAGGCTAGGGCACCCCTAGGCTTTAGGCTAGGGCTCCCCTAGGCTAAGGCTAGGGCTCCCCTGGCCTTCAGGCTAGGGCACCCCTAGGCTTTAGGCTAGGGCTCCCCAGGCTAAGGCTAGGGCTCCCCTAGCCTTCAGGCTAGGGCACCCCTAGGCTTTAGGCTAGGGCTCCCCTAGGCTAAGGCTAGGGCTCCCCTAGCCTTCAGGCTAGGGCACCCCTAGGCTTTAGGCTAGGGCTCCCCTAGGCTAAGGCTAGGGCTCCCCTAGCCTTCAGGCTAGGGCACCCCTAGGCTTTAGGCTAGGGCTCCCCTAGGCTAAGGCTAGGGCTCCCCTAGCCTTCAGGCTAGGGCACCCCTAGGCTTTAGGCTAGGGCTCCCCTAGGCTAAGGCTAGGGCTCCCCTAGCCTTCAGGCTAGGGCACCCCTAGGCTTTAGGCTAGGGCTCCCCTAGGCTAAGACTAGGGCTCCACTAGCCTTCAGGCTAGGGCACCCCTAGGCTTTAGGCTAGGGCTCCCCTAGGCTAAGGCTAGGGCTCCCCTAGCCTTCAGGCTAGGGCACCCCTAGGCTTTAGGCTAGGGCTCCCCTAGGCTAAGGCTAGGGCTCCCCTAGCCTTCAGGCTAGGGCACCCCTAGGCTTTAGGCTAGGGCTCCCCTAGGCTAAGGCTAGGGCTCCCCTTGCCTTCAGGCTAGGGCACCCCTAGGCTTTAGGCTAGGGCTCCCCTAGGCTAAGGCTAGGGCTCCCCTAGCCTTCAGGCTAGGGCACCCCTAGGCTTTAGGCTAGGGCTCCCCAAGGCTAAGGCTAGGGCTCCCCTAGCCTTCAGGCTAGGGCACCCCTAGGCTTTAGGCTAGGGCTCCCCTAGGCTAAGGCTAGGGCTCCCCTAGCCTTCAGGCTAGGGCACCCCTAGGCTTTAGGCTAGGGCTCCCCTAGGCTAAGGCTAGGGCTCCCCTAGCCTTCAGGCTAGGGCACCCCTAGGCTTTAGGCTAGGGCTCCCCTAGGCTAAGGCTAGGGCTCCCCTAGCCTTCAGGCTAGGGCACCCCTAGGCTTTAGGCTAGGGCTCCCCTAGGCTAAGGCTAGGGCTCCCCTAGCCTTCAGGCTAGGGCACCCCTAGGCTTTAGGCTCCCCTAGGCTAAGGCTAGGGCTCCCCTAGCCTTCAGGCTAGGGCACCCCTAGGCTTTAGGCTCCCCTAGGCTAAGGCTAGGGCTCCCCTAGCCTTCAGGCTAGGGCACCCCTAGGCTTTAGGCTAGGGCTCCCCTAGGCTAAGGCTAGGGCTCCCCTAGGCTAAGGCTAGGGCTCCCCTAGCCTTCAGGCTAGGGCACCCCTAGGCTTTAGGCTCCCCTAGGCTAAGGCTAGGGCTCCCCTAGCCTTCCGGCTAGGGCACCCCTAGGCTTTAGGCTCCCCTAGGCTAAGGCTAGGGCTCCCCTAGCCTTCCGGCTAGGGCACCCCTAGGCTTTAGGCTCCCCTAGGCTAAGGCTAGGGCTCCCCTAGCCTTCAGGCTAGGGCACCCCTAGGCTTTAGGCTCCCCTAGGCTAAGGCTAGGGCTCCCCTAGCCTTCAGGCTAGGGCACCCCTAGGCTTTAGGCTAGGGCTCCCCTAGGCTAAGGCTAGGGCTCCCCTAGCCTTCAGGCTAGGGCACCCCTAGGCTTTAGGCTAGGGCTCCCCTAGGCTAAGGTTAGGGCTCCCCTAGCCTTCAGGCTAGGGCACCCCTAGGCTTTAGGCTAGGGCTCCCCTAGGCTAAGGCTAGGGCTCCCCTAGCCTTCAGGCTAGGGCACCCCTAGGCTTTAGGCTAGGGCTCCCCTAGGCTAAGGCTAGGGCTCCCCTAGCCTTCAGGCTAGGGCACCCCTAGGCTTTAGGCTAGGGCTCCCCTAGGCTAAGGCTAGGGCTCCCCTAGCCTTCAGGCTAGGGCACCCCTAGGCTTTAGGCTAGGGCTCCCCTAGGCTAAGGCTAGGGCTCCCCTAGCCTTCAGGCTAGGGCACCCCTAGGCTTTAGGCTAGGGCTCCCCTAGGCTAAGGCTAGGGCTCCCCTAGCCTTCAGGCTAGGGCACCCCTAGGCTTTAGGCTAGGGCTCCCCTAGGCTAAGGCTAGGGCTCCCCTAGCCTTCAGGCTAGGGCACCCCTAGGCTTTAGGCTAGGGCTCCCCTAGGCTAAGGCTAGGGCTCCCCTAGCCTTCAGGCTAGGGCACCCCTAGGCTTTAGGCTAGGGCTCCCCTAGGCTAAGGCTAGGGCTCCCCTAGCCTTCAGGCTAGGGCACCCCTAGGCTTTAGGCTAGGGCTCCCCTAGGCTAAGGCTAGGGCTCCCCTAGCCTTCAGGCTAGGGCACCCCTAGGCTTTAGGCTAGGGCTCCCCTAGGCTAAGGCTAGGGCTCCCCTAGCCTTCAGGCTAGGGCACCCCTAGGCTTTAGGCTAGGGCTCCCCTAGGCTAAGGCTAGGGCTCCCCTAGCCTTCAGGCTAGGGCACCCCTAGGCTTTAGGCTAGGGCTCCCCTAGGCTAAGGCTAGGGCTCCCCTAGCCTTCAGGCTAGGGCACCCCTAGGCTTTAGGCTAGGGCTCCCCTAGGCTATGGCTAGGGCTCCCCTAGCCTTCAGGCTAGGGCACCCCTAGGCTTTAGGCTAGGGCTCCCCTAGGCTAAGGCTAGGGCTCCCCTAGCCTTCAGGCTAGGGCACCCCTAGGCTTTAGGCTAGGGCTCCCCTAGGCTAAGGCTAGGGCTCCCCTAGCCTTCAGGCTAGGGCACCCCTAGGCTTTAGGCTAGGGCTCCCCTAGGCTAAGGCTAGGGCTCCCCTAGCCTTCAGGCTAGGGCACCCCTAGGCTTTAGGCTCCCCTAGGCTAAGGCTAGGGCTCCCCTAGCCTTCAGGCTAGGGCACCCCTAGGCTTTAGGCTCCCCTAGGCTAAGGCTAGGGCTCCCCTAGCCTTCAGGCTAGGGCAACCCTAGGCTTTAGGCTCCCCTAGGCTAAGGCTAGGGCTCCCCTAGCCTTCAGGCTTTGGCAACCCTAGGCTTTAGGCTCCCCTAGGCTAAGGCTAGGGCTCCCCTAGCCTTCAGGCTAGGGCACCCCTAGGCTTTAGGCTCCCCTAGGCTAAGGCTAGGGCTCCCCTAGCCTTCAGGCTAGGGCACCCCTAGGCTTTAGGCTCCCCTAGGCTAAGGCTAGGGCTCCCCTAGCCTTCAGGCTAGGGCACCCCTAGGCTTTAGGCTCCCCTAGGCTAAGGCTAGGCCTCCCCTAGCCTTCAGGCTAGGGCACCCCTAGGCTTTAGGCTCCCCTAGGTTAAGGCTAGGGCTCCCCTAGCCTTCAGGCTAGGGCACCCCTAGGCTTTAGGCTCCCCTAGGCTAAGGCTAGGGCTCCCCTAGCCTTCAGGCTAGGGCACCCCTAGGCTTTAGGCTAGGGCTCCCCTAGGCTAAGGCTAGGGCTCCCCTAGCCTTCAGGCTAGGGAACCCCTAGGCTTTAGGCTAGGGCTCCCCTAGGCTAAGGCTAGGGCTCCCCTAGCCTTCAGGCTAGGGCACCCCTAGGCTTTAGGCTAGGGCTCCCCTAGGCTAAGGCTAGGGCTCCCCTAGCCTTCAGGCTAGGGCACCCCTAGGCTTTAGGCTAGGGCTCCCCTAGGCTAAGGCTAGGGCTCCCCTAGCCTTCAGGCTAGGGCACCCCTAGGCTTTAGGCTAGGGCTCCCCTAGGCTAAGGCTAGGGCTCCCCTAGCCTTCAGGCTAGGGCACCCCTAGGCTTTAGGCTAGGGCTCCCCTAGGCTAAGGCTAGGGCTCCCCTAGCCTTCAGGCTAGGGCACCCCTAGGCTTTAGGCTAGGGCTCCCCTAGGCTAAGGCTAGGGCTCCCCTAGCCTTCAGGCTAGGGCACCCCTAGGCTTTAGGCTAGGGCTCCCCTAGGCTATGGCTAGGGCTCCCCTAGCCTTCAGGCTAGGGCACCCCTAGGCTTTAGGCTAGGGCTCCCCTAGGCTAAGGCTAGGGCTCCCCTAGCCTTCAGGCTAGGGCACCCCTAGGCTTTAGGCTAGGGCTCCCCTAGGCTAAGGCTAGGGCTCCCCTAGCCTTCAGGCTAGGGCACCCCTAGGCTTTAGGCTAGGGCTCCCCTAGGCTAAGGCTAGGGCTCCCCTAGCCTTCAGGCTAGGGCACCCCTAGGCTTTAGGCTCCCCTAGGCTAAGGCTAGGGCTCCCCTAGCCTTCAGGCTAGGGCACCCCTAGGCTTTAGGCTCCCCTAGGCTAAGGCTAGGGCTCCCCTAGCCTTCAGGCTAGGGCACCCCTAGGCTTTAGGCTCCCCTAGGCTAAGGCTAGGGCTCCCCTAGCCTTCAGGCTAGGGCAACCCTAGGCTTTAGGCTCCCCTAGGCTAAGGCTAGGGCTCCCCTAGCCTTCAGGCTAGGGCACCCCTAGGCTTTAGGCTCCCCTAGGCTAAGGCTAGGGCTCCCCTAGCCTTCAGGCTAGGGCACCCCTAGGCTTTAGGCTCCCCTAGGCTAAGGCTAGGGCTCCCCTAGCCTTCAGGCTAGGGCACCCCTAGGCTTTAGGCTCCCCTAGGCTAAGGCTAGGCCTCCCCTAGCCTTCAGGCTAGGGCACCCCTAGGCTTTAGGCTCCCCTAGGTTAAGGCTAGGGCTCCCCTAGCCTTCAGGCTAGGGCACCCCTAGGCTTTAGGCTCCCCTAGGCTAAGGCTAGGGCTCCCCTAGCCTTCAGGCTAGGGCACCCCTAGGCTTTAGGCTCCCCTAGGCTAAGGCTAGGGCTCCCCTAGCCTTCAGGCTAGGGCACCCCTAGGCTTTAGGCTAGGGCTCCCCTAGGCTAAGGCTAGGGCTCCCCTAGCCTTCAGGCTAGGGCACCCCTAGGCTTTGGGCTCCCCTAGGCTAAGGCTAGGGTTCCCCTAGCCTTCAGGCTAGGGCACCCCTAGGCTTTAGGCTTGGGCTCCCCTAGGCTAAGGCTAGGGCTCCCCTAGCCTTCAGGCTAGGGCACCCCTAGGCTTTAGGCTAGGGCTCCCCTAGCCTTCAGGCTAGGGCACCCCTAGGCTTTAGGCTAGGGCTCCCCTAGGCTAAGGCTAGGGCTCCCCTAGCCTTCAGGCTAGGGCACCCCTAGGCTTTGGGCTCCCCTAGGCTAAGGCTAGGGCTCCCCTAGCCTTCAGGCTAGGGCACCCCTAGCCTTTAGGCTAGGGCTCCCCTAGGCTAAGGCTAGGGCTCCCCTAGCCTTCAGGCTAGGGCACCCCTAGGCTTTGGGCTCCCCTAGGCTAAGGCTAGGGCTCCCCTAGCCTTCAGGCTAGGGCACCCCTAGGCTTTAGGCTAGGGCTCCCCTAGGCTAAGGCTAGGGCTCCCCTAGCCTTCAGGCTAGGGCACCCCTAGGCTTTGGGCTCCCCTAGGCTAAGGCTAGGGCTCCCCTAGCCTTCAGGCTAGGGCACCCCTAGGCTTTAGGCTAGGGCTCCCCTAGGCTAAGGCTAGGGCTCCCTTAGCCTTCAGGCTAGGGCACCCCTAGGCTTTGGGCTCCCCTAGGCTTAGGCTAGGGCTCCCCTAGCCTTCAGGCTAGGGCACCCCTAGGCTTTAGGCTAGGGCTCCCCTAGGCTAAGGCTAGGGCTCCCCTAGCCTTCAGGCTAGGGCACCCCTAGGCTTTGGGCTCCCCTAGGCTAAGGCTAGGGCTCCCCTAGCCTTCAGGCTAGGGCACCCCTAGGCTTTAGGCTAGGGCTCCCCTAGGCTAAGGCTAGGGCTCCCCTAGCCTTCAGGCTAGGGCACCCCTAGGCTTTGGGCTCCCCTAGGCTAAGGCTGGGCTCCCCTAGCCTTCAGGCTAGGGCACCCCTAGGCTTTAGGCTAGGGCTCCCCTAGGCTAAGGCTAGGGCTCCCCTAGCCTTCAGGCTAGGGCACCCCTAGGCTTTAGGCTAGGGCTCCCCTAGGCTAAGGCTAGGGATCCCCTAGCCTTCAGGCTAGGGCACCCCTAGGCTTTAGGCTAGGGCTCCCCTAGGCTAAGGCTAGGGCTCCCCTAGCCTTCAGGCTAGGGCACCCCTAGGCTTTAGGCTAGGGCTCCCCAAGGCTAAGGCTAGGGCTCCCCTAGCCTTCAGGCTAGGGCACCCCTAGGCTTTAGGCTAGGGCTCACCTAGGCTAAGGCTAGGGCTCCCCTAGCCTTCAGGCTAGGGCACCCCTAGGCTTTAGGCTAGGGCTCCCCTAGGCTAAGGCTAGGGCTCCCCTAGCCTTCAGGCTAGTGCACCCCTAGGCTTTAGGCTAGGGCTCCCCAGGGTAAGGCTAGGGCTCCCCTAGCCTTCAGGCTAGGGCACCCCTAGGCTTTAGGCTAGGGCTCCCCTAGGCTAAGGCTAGGGCTCCCCTAGCCTTCAGGCTAGGGCACCCCTAGGCTTTAGGCTAGGGCTCCCCTAGGCTAAGGCTAGGGCTCCCCTAGCCTTCAGGCTAGGGCACCCCTAGGCTTTAGGCTAGGGCTCCCCTAGGCTAAGGCTAGGGCTCCCCTAGCCTTCAGGCTAGGGCACCCCTAGGCTTTAGGCTCCCCTAGGCTAAGGCTAGGGCTCCCCTAGCCTTCAGGCTAGGGCACCCCTAGGCTTTAGGCTCCCCTAGGCTAAGGCTAGGGCTCCCCTAGCCTTCAGGCTAGGGAACCCCTAGGCTTTAGGCTAGGGCTCCTCTAGGCTAAGGCTAGGGCTCCCCTAGCCTTCAGGCTAGGGCACCCCTAGGCTTTAGGCTAGGGCTCCCCTAGGCTAAGGCTAGGGCTCCCCTAGCCTTCAGGCTAGGGCACCCCTAGGCTTTAGGCTAGGGCTCCCCTAGGCTAAGGCTAGGGCTCCCCTAGGCTAAGGCTAGGGCTCCCCTAGCCTTCAGGCTAGGGCACCCCTAGGCTTTAGGCTCCCCTAGGCTAAGGCTAGGGCTCCCCTAGCCTTCCGGCTAGGGCACCCCTAGGCTTTAGGCTCCCCTAGGCTAAGGCTAGGGCTCCCCAAGCCTTCCGGCTAGGGCACCCCTAGGCTTTAGGCTCCCTAGGCTAAGGCTAGGGCTCCCCTAGCCTTCGGGCTAGGGCACCCCTAGGCTTTAGGCTCCCCTAGGCTAAGGCTAGGGCTCCCCTAGCCTTCCGGCTAGGGCACCCCTAGGCTTTAGGCTCCCCTAGGCTAAGGCTAGGGCTCCCCTAGCCTTCAGGCTAGGGCACCCCTAGGCTTTAGGCTCCCCTAGGCTAAGGCTAGGGCTCCCCTAGCCTTCAGGCTAGGGCACCCCTAGGCTTTAGGCTCCCCTAGGCTAAGGCTAGGGCTCCCCTAGCCTTCAGGCTAGGGCACCCCTAGGCTTTAGGCTAGGGCTCCCCTAGGCTAAGGCTAGGGCTCCCCTAGCCTTCAGGCTAGGGCACCCCTAGGCTTTAGGCTAGGGCTCCCCTAGGCTAAGGCTAGGGCTCCCCTAGCCTTCAGGCTAGGGCACCCCTAGGCTTTAGGCTAGGGCTGGGCCCCTAGGCTAAGGCTAGGGCTCCCCTAGCCTTCAGGCTAGGGCACCCCTAGGCTTTAGGCTAGGGATCCCCTAGGCTAAGGCTAGGGCTCCCCTAGCCTTCAGGCTAGGGCAACCCTAGGCTTTAGGCTAGGGCTCCCCTAGGCTAAGGCTAGGGCTCCCCTAGACTTCAGGCTAGGGCACCCCTAGGCTTTAGGCTAGGGCTCCCCTAGGCTAAGGCTAGGGCTCCCCTAGCCTTCAGGCTAGGGCACCCCTAGGCTTTAGGCTAGGGCTCCCCTAGGCTAAGGCTAGGGCTCCCCTAGCCTTCAGGCTAGGGCACCCCTAGGCTTTAGGCTAGGGCTCCCCTAGGCTAAGGCTAGGGCTCCCCTAGCCTTCAGGCTAGGGCACCCCTAGGCTTTAGGCTAGGGCTCCCCTAGGCTAAGGCTAGGGCTCCCCTAGCCTTCAGGCTAGGGCACCCCTAGGCTTTAGGCTAGGGCTCCCCTAGGCTAAGGCTAGGGCTCCCCTAGCCTTCAGGCTAGGGCACCCCTAGGCTTTAGGTTAGGGCTCCCCTAGGCTAAGGCTAGGGCTCCCCTAGCCTTCAGGCTAGGGCACCCCTAGGCTTTAGGCTAGGGCTCCCCTAGGCTAAGGCTAGGGCTCCCCTAGCCTTCAGGCTAGGGCACCCCTAGGCTTTAGGCTAGGGCTCCCCTAGGCTAAGGCTAGGGCTCCCCTAGCCTTCAGGCTAGGGCACCCCTAGGCTTTAGGCTAGGGCTCCCCTAGGCTAAGGCTAGGGCTCCCCTAGCCTTCAGGCTAGGGCACCCCTAGGCTTTAGGCTAGGGCTCCCCTAGGCTAAGGCTAGGGCTCCCCTAGCCTTCAGGCTAGGGCACCCCTAGGCTTTAGGCTAGGGCTCCCCTAGGCTAAGGCTAGGGCTCCCCTAGCCTTCAGGCTAGGGCACCCCTAGGCTTTAGGCTAGGGCTCCCCTAGGCTAAGGCTAGGGCTCCCCTAGCCTTCAGGCTAGGGCACCCCTAGGCTTTAGGCTCCCCTAGGCTAAGGCTAGGGCTCCCCTAGCCTTCAGGCTAGGGCACCCCTAGGCTTTAGGCTCCCGTAGGCTAAGGCTAGGGCTCCCCTAGCCTTCAGGCTAGGGCACCCCTAGGCTTTAGGCTCCCCTAGGCTAAGGCTAGGGCTCCCCTAGCCTTCAGGCTAGGGCACCCCTAGGCTTTAGGCTCCCCTAGGCTAAGGCTAGGGCTCCCCTAGCCTTCAGGCTAGGGCACCCCTAGGCTTTAGGCTCCCCTAGGCTAAGGCTAGGGCTCCCCTAGCCTTCAGGCTAGGGCACCCCTAGGCTTTAGGCTCCCCTAGGCTAAGTCTAGGGCTCCCCTAGCCTTCAGATTAGGGCACCCCTAGGCTTTAGGCTCCCCTAGGCTAAGGCTAGGGCTCCACTAGGCTAAGGCTAGGGCTCCCCTAGCCTTCAGGCTAGGGCACCCCTAGGCTTTAGGCTAGGGCTCCCCTAGGCTAAGGCTAGGGCTCCCCTAGCCTTCAGGCTAGGGCACCCCTAGGCTTTGGGCTCCCCTAGGCTAAGGCTAGGGTTCCCCTAGCCTTCAGGCTAGGGCACCCCTAGGCTTTAGGCTAGGGCTCCCCTAGGCTAAGGCTAGGGCTCCCCTAGCCTTCAGGCTAGGGCACCCCTAGGCTTTAGGCTAGGGCTCCCCTAGCCTTCAGGCTAGGGCACCCCTAGGCTTTAGGCTAGGGCTCCCCTAGGCTAAGGCTAGGGCTCCCCTAGCCTTCAGGCTAGAGCACCCCTAGGCTTTGGGCTCCCCTAGGATAAGGCTAGGGCTCCCCTAGCCTTCAGGCTAGGGCACCCCTAGGCTTTAGGCTAGGGCTCCCCTAGGCTAAGGCTAGGGCTCCCCTAGCCTTCAGGCTAGGGCACCCCTAGGCTTTGGGCTCCCCTAGGCTAAGGCTAGGGCTCCCCTAGCCTTCAGGCTAGGGCACCCCTAGGCTTTAGGCTAGGGCTCCCCTAGGCTAAGGCTAGGGCTCCCCTAGCCTTCAGGCGAGGGCACCCCTAGGCTTTGGGCTCCCCTAGGCTAAGGCTAGGGCTCCCCTAGCCTTCAGGCTAGGGCACCCCTAGGCTTTAGGCTAGGGCTCCCCTAGGCTAAGGCTAGGGCTCCCCTAGCCTTCAGGCTAGGGCACCCCTAGGCTTTGGGCTCCCCTAGGCTAAGGCTAGGGCTCCCCTAGCCTTCAGGCTAGGGCACCCCTAGGCTTTAGGCTAGTGCTCCCCTAGGCTAAGGCTAGGGCTCCCCTAGCCTTCAGGCTAGGGCACCCCTAGGCTTTGGGCTCCCCTAGGCTAAGGCTAGGGCTCCCCTAGCCTTCAGGCTAGGGCACCCCTAGGCTTTAGGCTAGGGCTCCCCTAGGCTAAGGCTAGGGCTCCCCTAGCCTTCAGGCTAGGGCACCCCTAGGCTTTGGGCTCCCCTAGGCTAAGGCTAGGGCTCCCCTAGCCTTCAGGCTAGGGCACCCCTAGGCTTTAGGCTAGGGCTCCCCTAGGCTAAGGCTAGGGCTCCCCTAGCCTTCAGGCTAGGGCACCCCTAGGCTTTGGGCTCCCCTAGGCTAAGGCTAGGGCTCCCCTAGCCTTCAGGCTAGGGCACCCCTAGGCTTTAGGCTAGGGCTCCCCTAGGCTAAGGCTAGGGCTCCCCTAGCCTTCAGGCTAGGGCACCCCTAGGCTTTGGGCTCCCCTAGGCTAAGGCTAGGGCTCCCCTAGCCTTCAGGCTAGGGCACCCCTAGGCTTTAGCCTAGGGCTCCCCTAGGCTAAGGCTAGGGCTCCCCTAGCCTTCAGGCTAGGGCACCCCTAGGTTTTGGGCTCCCCTAGGCTAAGGCTAGGGCTCCCCTAGCCTTCAGGCTAGGGAACCCCTAGGCTTTAGGCTAGGCCTCCCCTAGGCCAAGGCTAGGGCTCCCCCAGCCCTCAGGCTAGGGCACCCCTAGGCTTTAGGCTAGGGCTCCCCTAGGCCAAGGCTAGGGCTCCCCCAGCCCTCAGGCTAGGGCACCCCTAGGCTTTAGGCTAGGGCTCCCCTACGCCAAGGCTAGGGCTCCCCCAGCCCTCAGGCTAGGGCACCCCTAGGCTTTAGGCTAGGGCTCCCCTAGGCCAAGGCTAGGGCTCCCCCAGCCCTCAGGCTAGGGCACCCCTAGGCTTTAGGCTAGGGCTCCCCTAGGACAAGGCTAGGGCTCCCCCAGCCCTCAGGCTAGGGCACCACTAGGCTTTAGGCTAGGGCTCCCCTAGGCCAATGCTAGGGCTCCCCCAGCCCTCAGGCTAGGGCACCCCTAGGCTTTAGGCTAGGGCTCCCCTAGGCCAAGGCTAGGGCTCCCCCAGCCCTCAGGCTAGGGCACCCCTAGGCTTTAGGCTAGGGCTCCCCTAGGCCAAGGCTAGGGCTCCCCCAGCCCTCAGGCTAGGGCACCCCTAGGCTTTAGGCTAGGGCTCCCCTAGGCCAAGGCTAGGGCTCCCCCAGCCCTCAGGCTAGGGCACCCCTAGGCTTTAGGCTAGGGCTCCCCTAGGCCAAGGCTAGGGCTCCCCCAGCCCTCAGGCTGGGGCACCCCTAGGCTTTAGGCTAGGGCTCCCCTAGGCCAAGGCTAGGGCTCCCCCAGCCCTCAGGCTAGGGCACCCCTAGGCTTTAGGCTAGGGCTCCCCTAGGCCAAGGCTAGGGCTCCCCCAGCCCTCAGGCTAGGGCACCCCTAGGCTTTAGGCTAGGGCTCCCCTAGGCCAAGGCTAGGGCTCCCCCAGCCCTCAGGCTACGGCACCCCTAGGCTTTAGGCTAGGGCTCCCCTAGGCCAAGGCTAGGGCTCCCCCAGCCCTCAGGCTAGGGCACCCCTAGGCTTTAGGCTAGGGCTCCCCTAGGCCAAGGCTAGGGCTCCCCCAGCCCTCAGGCTAGGGCACCCCTAGGCTTTAGGCTAGGGCTCCCCTAGGCCAAGGCTAGGGCTCCCCCAGCCCTCAGGCTAGGGGACCCCTAGGCTTTAGGCTAGGGCTCCCCTAGGCCAAGGCTAGGGCTCCCCCAGCCCTCAGGCTAGGGCACCCCTAGGCTTTAGGCTAGGGCTCCCCTAGGCCAAGGCTAGGGCTCCCCCAGCCCTCAGGCTAGGGCACCCCTAGGCTTTAGGCTAGGGCTCCCTAGGCCAAGCCGAGGGCCCCCCCAGCCCTCAGGCTAGGGCACCCCTAGGCTTTAGGCTAGGGCTCCCCTAGGCCAAGGCTAGGGCCCCCCCAGCCCTCAGGCTAGGGCACCCCTAGGCTTTAGGCTAGGGCTCCCCTAGGCCAAGGCTAGGGCCCCCCCAGCCTTCAGGCTAGGGCACCCCTAGGCTTTAGGCTAGGGCTCCCCTAGGCCAAGGCTAGGGCTCCCCCAGCCTTCAGGCTAGGGCACCCCTAGGCTTTAGGCTAGGGCTCCCCTAGGCCAAGGCTAGGGCTCCCCCAGCCTTCAGGCTAGGGCACCCCTAGGCTTTAGGCTAGGGCTCCCCTAGGCCAAGGCTAGTGCTCCCCTAGCCTTCAGGCTAGGGCACCCCTAGGCTTTAGGCTAGGGCTCCCCTAGGCCAAGGCTAGGGCTCCCCTAGCCTTCAGGCTAGGGCACCCCTAGGCTTTAGGCTAGGGCTCCGCTAGGCCAAGGCTAGGGCTCCCATAGCCTTCAGGCTAGGGCACCCCTAGGCTTTAGGCTAGGGCTCCCCTAGGCCAAGGCTAGGGCTCCCCTAGCCTTCAGGCTAGGGCACCCCTAGGCTTTAGGCTAGGGCTCCCCTAGGCCAAGGCTAGGGCTCCCCTAGCCTTCAGGCTAGGGCACCCCTAGGCTTTAGGCTAGGGCTCCCCTAGGCCAAGGCTAGGGCTCCCCTAGCCTTCAGGCTAGGGCACCCCTAGGCATTAGGCTAGGGCTCCCCTAGGCCAAGGCTAGGGCTCCCCTAGCCTTCAGGCTAGGGCACCCCTAGGCTTTAGGCTAGGGCTCCCCTAGGCCAAGGCTAGGGCTCCCCTAGCCTTCAGGCTAGGGCACCCCTAGGCTTTAGGCTAGGGCTCCCCTAGGCCAAGGCTAGGGCTCCCCCAGCCCTCAGGCTAGGGCACCCCTTGGCTTTAGGCTAGGGCTCCCCTAGGCCAAGGCTAGGGCTCCCCCAGCCCTCAGGCTAGGGCACTCCTAGGCTTTAGGCTAGGGCTCCCCTAGGCCAAGGCTAGGGCTCCCCCAGCCCTCAGGCTAGGGCACCCCTAGGCTTTAGGCTAGGGCTCCCCTAGGCCAAGGCTAGGGCTCCCCCAGCCCTCAGGCTAGGGCACCCCTAGGCTTTAGGCTAGGGCTCCCCTAGGCCAAGGCTAGGGCGCCCCCAGCCCTCAGGCTAGGGCACCCCTAGGCTTTAGGCTAGGGCTCCCCTAGGCCAAGGCTAGGGCTCCCCCAGCCCTCAGGCTAGCGCACCCCTAGGCTAGAGGCTAGGGCTCCCCTAGGCCAAGGCTAGGGCTCCCCCAGCCCTCAGGCTAGCGCACCCCTAGGCTTTAGGCTAGGGCTCCCCTAGGCCAAGGCTAGGGCTCCCCCAGCCCTCAGGCTAGGGCACCCCTAGGCTTTAGGCTAGGGCTCCCCTAGGCCAAGGCTAGGGCTCCCCCAGCCCTCAGGCTAGGGAACCCCTAGGCTTTAGGCTAGGGCTCCCCTAGGCCAAGGCTAGGGCTCCCCCAGCACTCAGGCTAGGGCACCCCTAGGCTTTAGGCTAGGGCTCCCCTAGGCCAAGGCTAGGGCTCCCCCATCCCTCAGGCTAGGGCACCCCTAGGCTTTAGGCTAGGGCTCCCCTAGGCCAAGGCTAGGGCTCCCCCAACCCTCAGGCTAGGGCACCCCTAGGCTTTAGGCTAGGGCTCCCCTAGCCTTCAGGCTAGGGCACCCCTAGGCTTTAGGCTAGGGCTCCCCTAGGCCAAGGCTAGGGCTCCCCTAGCCTTCAGGCTAGGGCACCCCTAGGCTTTAGGCTAGGGCTCCCCTAGGCCAAGGCTAGGGCTCCCCTAGCCTTCAGGCTAGGGCACCCCTAGGCTTTAGGCTAGGGCTCCCCTAGGCCAAGGCTAGGGCTCCCCTAGCCTTCAGGCTAGGGCACCCCTAGGCTTTAGGCTAGGGCTCCGCTAGGCCAAGGCTAGGGCTCCCCTAGCCTTCAGGCTAGGGCACCCCTAGGCTTTAGGCTAGGGCTCCCCTAGGCCAAGGCTAGGGCTCCCCTAGCCTTCAGGCTAGGGCACCCCTAGGCTTTAGGCTAGGGCTCCCCTAGGCCAAGGCTAGGGCTCCCCTAGCCTTCAGGCTAGGGCACCCCTAGGCTTTAGGCTAGCGCTCCCCTAGGCCAAGGCTAGGGCTCCCCTAACCTTCAGGCTAGGGCACCCCTAGGCTTTAGGCTAGGGCTCCCCTAGGCCAAGGCTAGGGCTCCCCTAGCCTTCAGGCTAGGGCACCCCTAGGCTTTAGGCTAGGGCTCCCCTAGGCCAAGGCTAGGGCTCCCCTAGCCTTCAGGCTAGGGCACCCCTAGGCTTTGGGCTCCCATAGGCCAAGGCTAGGGCTCCCCCAGCCTTCAGGCTAGGGCACCCCTAGGCTTTAGGCTAGGGCTCCCCTAGGCCAAGGCTAGGGCTCCCCCAGCCTTCAGGCTAGGGCACCCCTAGGCTTTAGGCTAGGGCTCCCCTAGGCCAAGGCTAGGGCTCCCCCAGCCTTCAGGCTAGGGCACCCCTAGGCTTTAGGCTAGGGCTCCCCTAGGCCAAGGCTAGGGCTCCCCCAGCCCTCAGGCTAGGGCACCCCTTGGCTTTAGGCTAGGGCTCCCCTAGGCCAAGGCTAGGGCTCCCCCAGCCCTCAGGCTAGGGCACCCCTAGGCTTTAGGCTAGGGCTCCCCTAGGCCAAGGCTAGGGCTCCCCCAGCCCTCAGGCTAGGGCAACCCTAGGCTTTAGGCTAGGGCTCCCCTAGGCCAAGGCTAGGGCTCCCCCAGCCCTCAGGCTAGGGCACCCCTAGGCTTTAGGCTAGGGCTCCCCTAGGCCAAGGCTAGGGCTCCCCCAGCCCTCAGGCTAGGGCACCCCTAGGCTTTAGGCTAGGGCTCCCCTAGGCCAAGGCTAGGGCTCCCCCAGCCCTCAGGCTAGGGCACCCCTAGGCTTTAGGCTAGGGCTCCCCTAGGCCAAGGCTAGGGCTCCCCCAGCCCTCAGGCTAGGGCACCCCTAGGCTTTAGGCTAGGGCTCCCCTAGGCCAAGGCTAGGGCTCCCCCAGCCCTCAGGCTAGGGCACCCCTAGGCTTTAGGCTAGGGCTCCCCTAGGCCAAGGCTAGGGCTCCCCCAGCCCTCAGGCTAGGGCACCCCTAGGCTTTAGGCTAGGGCTCCCCTAGGCCAAGGCTAGGGCTCCCCCAGCCCTCAGGCTAGGGCACCCCTAGGCTTTAGGCTAGGGCTCCCCTAGGCCAAGGCTAGGGCTCCCCCAGCCCTCAGGCTAGGGCACCCCTAGGCTTTAGGCTAGGGCTCCCCTAGGCCAAGGCTAGGGCTCCCCCAGCCCTCAGGCTAGGGCACCCCTAGGCTTTAGGCTAGGGCTCCCCTAGGCCAAGGCTAGGGCTCCCCCAGCCCTCAGGCTAGGGCACCCCTAGGCTTTAGGCTAGGGCTCCCCTAGGCCAAGGCTAGGGCTCCCCCAGCCCTCAGGCTAGGGCACCCCTAGGCTTTAGGCTAGGGCTCCCCTAGGCCAAGGCTAGGGCTCCCCCAGCCCTCAGGCTAGGGCACCCCTAGGCTTTAGGCTAGGGCTCCCCTAGGCCAAGGCTAGGGCTCCCCCAGCCCTCAGGCTAGGGCACCCCTAGGCTTTAGGCGAGGGCTCCCCTAGGCCAAGGCTAGGGCTCCCCCAGCCCTCAGGCTAGGGCACCCCTAGGCTTTAGGCGAGGGCTCCCCTAGGCCAAGGCTAGGGCTCCCCCAGCCCTCAGGCTAGGGCACCCCTAGGCTTTAGGCTAGGGCTCCCCTAGGCCAGGGCTAGGGCTCCCCCAGCCCTCAGGCTAGGGCAACCCTAGGCTTTAGGCTAGGGCTCCCCTAGGCCAGGGCTAGGGCTCCCCCAGCCCTCAGGCTAGGGCACCCCTAGGCTTTAGGCTAGGGCTCCCCTAGGCCAAGGCTAGGGCTCCCCCAGCCCTCAGGCTAGGGCACCCCTAGGCTTTAGACTAGGGCTCCCCTAGGCCAAGGCTAGGGCTCCCCCAGCCCTCAGGCTAGACACCCCTAGGCTTTAGGCTAGGGCTCCCCTAGGCCAAGGCTAGGGCTCCCCCAGCCCTCAGGCTAGGGCACCCCTAGGCTTTAGGCTAGGGCTCCCCTAGGCCAAGGCTAGGGCTCCCCCAGCCCTCAGGCTAGGGCACCCCTAGGCTTTAGGCTAGGGCTCCCCTAGGCCAAGGCTAGGGCTCACCCAGCCCTCAGGCTAGGGCACCCCTAGGCTTTAGGCTAGGGCTCCCCTAGGCCAAGGCTAGGGCTCACCCAGACCTCAGGCTAGGGCACCCCTAGGCTTTAGGCTAGGGCTCCCCTAGGCCAAGGCTAGGGCTCCCCCAGCCCTCAGGCTAGGGCACCCCTAGGCTTTAGGCTAGGGCTCCCCTAGGCCAAGGCTAGGGCCCCCCCAGCCCTCAGGCTAGGGCACCCCTAGGCTTTAGGCTAGGGCTCCCCTAGGCCAAGACTAGGGCCCCCCCAGCCTTCAGGCTAGGGCACCCCTAGGCTTTAGGCTAGGGCTCCCCTAGGCCAAGGCTAGGGCCCCCCCAGCCTTCAGGCTAGGGCACCCCTAGGCTTTAGGCTAGGGCTCCCCTAGGCCAAGGCTAGGGCTCCCCCAGCCTTCAGGCTAGGGCACCTCTAGGCTTTAGGCTAGGGCTCCCCTAGGCCAAGGCTAGGGCTCCCCCAGCCTTCAGGCTAGGGCACCCCTAGGCTTTAGGCTAGGGGTCCCCTAGGCCAAGGCTAGGGCTCCCCTAGCCTTCAGGCTAGGGCACCCCTAGGCTTTAGGCTAGGGCTCCCCTAGGCCAAGGCTAGGGCTCCCCTAGCCTTCAGGCTAGGGCACCCCTAGGCTTTAGGCTAGGGCTCCCCTAGGCCAAGGCTAGGGCTCCCCTAGCCTTCAGGCTAGGGCACCCCTAGGCTTTAGGCTAGGGCTCCCCTAGGCCAATGCTAGGGCTCCCCTAGCCTTCAGGCTAGGGCACCCCTAGGCTTTAGGCTAGGGCTCCGCTAGGCCAAGGCTAGGGCTCCCCTAGCCTTCAGGCTAGGGCACCCCTAGGCTTTAGGCTAGGGCTCCCCTAGGCCAAGGCTAGGGCTCCCCTAGCCTTCAGGCTAGGGCACCCCTAGGCTTTAGGCTAGGGCTCCCCTAGGCCAAGGCTAGGGCTCCCCTAGCCTTCAGGCTAGGGCACCCCTAGGCTTTAGGCTAGGGCTCCCCTAGGCCAAGGCTAGGGCTCCCCTAGCCTTCAGGCTAGGGCACCCCTAGGCTTTAGGCTAGGGCTCCCCTAGGCCAAGGCTAGGGCTCCCCTAGCCTTCAGGCTAGGGCACCCCTAAGCTTTAGGCTAGGGCTCCCCTAGGCCAAGGCTAGGGCTCCCCTAGCCTTCAGGCTAGGGCACCCCTAGGCTTTAGGCTAGGGCTCCCCTAGGCCAAGGCTAGGGCTCCCCTAGCCTTCAGACTAGGGCACCCCTAGGCTTTGGGCTCCCCTAGGCCAAGGCTAGGGCTCCCCCAGCCTTCAGGCTAGGGCACCCCTAGGCTTTAGGCTAGGGCTCCCCTAGGCCAAGGCTAGGGCTCCCCCAGCCTTCAGGCTAGGGCACCCCTAGGCTTTAGGCTAGGGCTCCCCTAGGCCAAGGCTAGGGCTCCCCCAGCCTTCAGGCTAGGGCACCCCTTGGCTTTAGGCTAGGGCTCCCCTAGGCCAAGGCTAGGGCTCCCCCAGCCCTCAGGCTAGGGCACCCCTTGGCTTTAGGCTAGGGCTCCCCTAGGCCAAGGCTAGGGCTCCCCCAGCCCTCAGGCTAGGGCACCCCTAGGCTTTAGGCTAGGGCTCCCCTAGGCCAAGGCTAGGGCTCCCCCAGCCCTCAGGCTAGGGCACCCCTAGGCTTTAGGCTAGGGCTCCCCTAGGCCAAGGCTAGGGCTCCCCCAGCCCTCAGGCTAGCGCACCCCTAGGCTTTAGGCTAGGGCTCCCCTAGGCCAAGGCTAGGGCTCCCCTAGCCCTCAGGCTAGCGCACCCCTAGGCTTTAGGCTAGGGCTCCCCTAGGCCAAGGCTAGGGCTCCCCCAGCCCTCAGGCTAGGGCACCCCTAGGCTTTAGGCTAGGGCTTCCCTAGGTCAAGGCTAGGGCTCCCCCAGCCCTCAGGCTAGGGCACCCCTAGGCTTTAGGCTAGGGCTCCCCTAGGCCAAGGCTAGGGCTCCCCCAGCACTCAGGCTAGGGCACCCCTAGGCTTTAGGCTAGGGCTCCCCTAGGCCAAGGCTAGGGCTCCCCCAGCCCTCAGGCTAGGGCACCCCTAGGCTTTAGGCTAGGGCTCCCCTAGGCCAAGGCTAGGGCTCCCCCAGCCCTCAGGCTAGGGCACCCCTAGGCTTTAGGCTAGGGCTCCCCTAGGCCAAGGCTAGGGCTCCCCCAGCCCTCAGGCTAGGGCACCCCTAGGCTTTAGGCTAGGGCTCCCCTAGGCCAAGGCTAGGGCTCCCCCAGCCCTCAGGCTAGGGCACCCCTAGGCTTTAGGCTAGGGCTCCCCTAGGCCAAGGCTAGGGCTCCCCCAGCCCTCAGGCTAGGGCACCCCTAGGCTTTAGGCTAGGGCTCCCCTAGGCCAAGGCTAGGGCTCCCCCAGCCCTCAGGCTAGGGCACCCCTAGGCTTTAGGCTAGGGCTCCCCTAGGCCAAGGCTAGGGCTCCCCCAGCCCTCAGGCTAGGGCACCCCTAGGCTTTAGGCTAGGGCTCCCCTAGGCCAAGGCTAGGGCTCCCCCAGCCCTCAGGCTAGGGCACCCCTAGGCTTTAGGCTAGGGCTCCCCTAGGCCAGGGCTAGGGCTACCCCCAGCCCTCAGGCTAGGGCACCCCTAGGCTTTAGGCTAGGGCTCCCCTAGGCCAGGGCTAGGGCTCCCCCAGCTCTCAGGCTAGGGCACCCCTAGGCTTTAGGCTAGGGCTCCCCTAGGCCAGGGCTAGGGCTCCCCCAGCCCTCAGGCTAGGGCACTCCTAGGCTTTAGGCTAGGGCTCCCCTAGGCCAGGGCTAGGGCTCCCCCAGCCCTCAGGCTAGGGCACCCCTAGGCTTTAGGCTAGGGCTCCCCTAGGCCAGGGCTAGGGCTCCCCCAGCCCTCAGGCTAGGGCACCCCTAGGCTTTAGGCTAGGGCTCCCCTAGGCCAGGGCTAGGGCTCCCCCAGCCCTCAGGCTAGGGCACCCCTAGGCTTTAGGCTAGGGCTCCCCTAGGCCAGGGCTAGGGCTCCCCCAGCCCTCAGGCTAGGGCACCCCTAGGCTTTAGGCTAGGGCTCCCCTAGGCCAGGGCTAGGGCTCCCCCAGCCCTCAGGCTAGGGCACCCCTAGGCTTTAGGCTTGGCCTCCCCTAGGCCAGGGCTAGGGCTCCCCCAGTCCTCAGGCTAGGGCACCCCTAGGCTTTAGGCTAGGCCTCCCCTAGGCCAGGGCTAGGGCTCCCCCAGCCCTCAGGCTAGGGCACCCCTAGGCTTTAGGCTAGGCCTCCCCTAGGCCAAGGCTAGGGCTCCCCCAGCCCTCAGGCTAGGGCACCCCTAGGCTTTAGGCTAGGCCTCCCCTAGGCCAAGGCTAGGGCTCCCCCAGCCCTCAGGCTAGGGCACCCCTAGGCTTTAGGCTAGGCCTCCCCTAGGCCAAGGCTAGGGCTCCCCCAGCCCTCAGGCTAGGGCACCCCTAGGCTTTAGGCTAGGCCTCCCCTAGGCCAAGGCTAGGGCTCCCCCAGCCCTCAGGCTAGGGCACCCCTAGGCTTTAGGCTAGGGCTCCCCTAGGCCAAGGCTAGGGCGCCCCCAGCCCTCAGGCTAGGGCACCCCTAGGCTTTAGGCTAGGGCTCCCCTAGGCCAAGGCTAGGGCGCCCCCAGCCCTCAGGCTAGGGCACCCCTAGGCTTTAGGCTAGGGCTCCCCTAGGCCAAGGCTAGGGCGCCCCCAGCCCTCAGGCTAGGGCACCCCTAGGCTTTAGGCTAGGGCTCCCCTAGGCCAAGGCTAGGGCGCCCCCAGCCCTCAGGCTAGGGCACCCCTAGGCTTTAGGCTAGGGCTCCCCTAGGCCAAGGCTAGGGCGCCCCCAGCCCTCAGGCTAGGGCACCCCTAGGCTTTAGGCTAGGGCTCCCCTAGGCCAAGGCTAGGGCGCCCCCAGCCCTCAGGCTAGGGCACCCCTAGGCTTTAGGCTAGGGCTCCCCTAGGCCAAGGCTAGGGCTCCCCCAGCCCTCAGGCTAGGGCACCCCTAGGCTTTAGGCTAGGGCTCCCCTAGGCCAAGGCTAGGGCTCCCCCAGCCCTCAGGCTAGGGCACCCCTAGGCTTTAGGCTAGGGCTCCCCTAGGCCAAGGCTACGGCTCCCCCAGCCCTCAGGCTAGGGCACCCCTAGGCTTTAGGCTAGGGCTCCCCTAGGCCAAGGCTAGGGCTCCCCCAGACTCCAGGCTAGGGCACCCCTAGGCTTTAGGCTAGGGCTCCCCTAGGCCAAGGCTAGGGCTCCCCCAGACTCCAGGCTAGGGCACCCCTAGGCTTTAGGCTAGGGCTCCCCTAGGCCAAGGCTAGGGCTCCCCCAGCCTCCAGGCTAGGGCACACCTAGGCTTTAGGCTAGGGCTCCCCTAGGCCAAGGCTAGGGCTCCCCCAGCCTCCAGGCTAGGGCACGCCTAGGCTTTAGGCTAGGGCTCCCCTAGGCCAAGGCTAGGGCTCCCCCAGCCTCCAGGCTAGGGCACCCCTAGGCTTTAGGCTAGGGCTCCCCTAGGCCAAGGCTAGGGCTCCCCCAGCCTCCAGGCTAGGGCACCCCTAGGCTTTAGGCTAGGGCTCCCCTAGGCCAAGGCTAGGGCTCCCCCAGCCTCCAGGCTAGGGCACCCCTAGGCTTTAGGCTAGGGCTCCCCTAGGCCAAGGCTAGGGCTCCCCCAGCCTCCAGGCTAGGGCACCCCTAGGCTTTAGGCTAGGGTTCCCCTAGGCCAAGGCTAGGGCTCCCCCAGCCTCCAGGCTAGGGCACCCCTAGGCTTTAGGCTAGGGCTCCCCTAGGCCAAGGCTAGGGCTCCCCCAGCCTCCAGGCTAGGGCACCCCTAGGCTTTAGGCTAGGGCTCCCCTAGGCCAAGGCTAGGGCTCCCCCAGCCTCCAGGCTAGGGCACCCCTAGGCTTTAGGCTAGGGCTCCCCTAGGCCAAGGCTAGGGCTCCCCCAGCCTCCAGGCTAGGGCACCCCTCGGCTTTAGGCTAGGGCTCCCCTAGGCCAAGGCTAGGGCTCCCCCAGCCTCCAGGCTAGGGCACCCCTAGGCTTTAGGCTAGGGCTCCCCTAGGCCAAGGCTAGGGCTCCCCCAGCCTCCAGGCTAGGGCACCCCTAGGCTTTAGGCTAGGGCTCCCCTAGGCCAAGGCTAGGGCTCCCCCAGCCTCCAGGCTAGGGCACCCCTAGGCTTTAGGCTAGGGCTCCCCTAGGCCAAGGCTAGGGCTCCCCCAGCCTCCAGGCTAGGGCACCCCTAGGCTTTAGGCTAGGGCTCCCCTAGGCCAAGGCTAGGGCTCCCCCAGCCTCCAGGCTAGGGCACCCCTAGGCTTTAGGCTAGGGCTCCCCTAGGCCAAGGCTAGGGCTCCCCCAGCCTCCAGGCTAGGGCACCCCTAGGCTTTAGGCTAGGGCTCCCCTAGGCCAAGGCTAGGGCTCCCCCAGCCTCCAGGCTAGGGCACCCCTAGGCTTTAGGCTAGGGCTCCCCTAGGCCAAGGCTAGGGCTCCCCCAGCCTCCAGGCTAGGGCACCCCTAGGCTTTAGGCTAGGGCTCCCCTAGGCCAAGGCTAGGGCTCCCCCAGCCTCCAGGCTAGGGCACCCCTAGGCTTTAGGCTAGGGCTCCCCTAGGCCAAGGCTAGGGCTCCCCCAGCCTCCAGGCTAGGGCACCCCTAGGTTTTAGGCTCCCCTAGGCCAAGGCTAGGGCTCCCCCAGCCTCCAGGCTAGGGCACCCCTAGGCTTTAGGCTCCCCTAGGCCAAGGCTAGGGCTCCCCCAGCCTCCAGGCTAGGGCACCCCTAGGCTTTAGGCTCCCCTAGGCCAAGGCTAGGGCTCCCCCAGCCTCCAGGCTAGGGCACCCCTAGGCTTTAGGCTCCCCTAGGCCAAGGCTAGGGCTCCCCCAGCCTCCAGGCTTGGGCACCCCTAGGATTTAGGCTCCCCTAGGCCAAGGCTAGGGCTCCCCCAGCCTCCAGGCTAGGGCACCCCTAGGCTTTAGGCTCCCCTAGGCCAAGGCTAGGGCTCCCCTAGCCTTCAGGCTAGGGCTCCCCTAGGCTTTAGGCTAGGGCTCCCCTAGGCCAAGGCTAGGGCTCCCCTAGCCTTCAGGCTAGGGCACCCCTAGGCTTTAGGCTCCCCTAGGCCAAGGCTAGGGCTCCCCTAGCCTTCAGGCTAGGGCACCCCTAGGCTTTAGGCTAGGGCTCCCCTAGGCTAAGGCTAGGGCTCCCCTAGCCTTCAGGCTAGGGCACCCCTAGGCTTTAGGCTAGGGCTCCCCTAGGCTAAGGCTAGGGCTCCCCTAGCCTTCAGGCTAGGGCACCCCTAGGCTTTAGGCTCCCCTAGACTAAGGCTAGGGCTCCCCTAGCCTTCAGGCTAGGGCATCCCTAGGCTTTAGGCTAGGTCTCCCCTAGGCTAAGGCTAGGGCTCCCCTAGCCTTCAGGCTAGGGCACCCCTAGGCTTTAGGCTCCCCTAGGCTAAGGCTAGGGCTCCCCTAGCCTTCAGGCTAGGGCACCCCTAGGCTTTAGGCTAGGGCACCCCTAGGCTTTAGGCTCCCCTAGGCTAAGGCTAGGGCTCCCCTAGGCCAAGGCTAGGGCTCCCCCAGCCTCCAGGCTAGGGCACCCCTAGGCTTTAGGCTAGGGCTCCCCTAGGCCAAGGCTAGGGCTCCCCCAGCCTCCAGGCTAGGGCACCCCTAGGCTTTAGGCTAGGGCTCCCCTAGGCCAAGGCTAGGGCTCGCCTAGGCCAACGCTAGGGCTCCCCCAGCCTCCAGGCTAGGGCACCCCTAGGCTTTAGGCTAGGGCTCCCCTAGGCCAAGGCTAGGGCTCCCCCAGCCTCCAGGCTAGGGCACCCCTAGGCTTTAGGCTAGGGCTCCCCTAGGCCAAGGCTAGGGCTCCCCCAGCCTCCAGGCTAGGGCACCCCTAGGCTTTAGGCTAGGGCTCCCCTAGGCCAAGGCTAGGGCTCCCCCAGCCTCCAGGCTAGGGCACCCCTAGGCTTTAGGCTAGGGCTCCCCTAGGCCAAGGCTAGGGCTCCCCCAGCCTCCAGGCTAGGGCACCCCTAGGCTTTAGGCTAGGGCACCCCTAGGCTTTAGGCTAGGGCTCCCCTAGGCCAACGCTAGGGCTCCCCCAGCCTCCAGGCTAGGGCACCCCTAGGCTTTAGGCTAGGGCTCCCCTAGGCCAAGGCTAGGGCTCCCCCAGCCTTCAGGCTAGGGCACCCCTAGGCTTTAGGCTAGGGCTCCCCTAGGCCAAGGCTAGGGCTCCCCCAGCCTCCAGGCTAGGGCACCCCTAGGCTTTAGGCTAGGGCTCCCCTAGGCCAAGGCTAGGGCTCCCCCAGCCTCCAGGCTAGGGCACCCCTAGGCTTTAGGCTAGGGCTCCCCTAGGCCAAGGCTAGGGCTCCCCCAGCCTCCAGGCTAGGGCACCCCTAGGCTTTAGGCTAGGGCTCCCCTAGGCCAAGGCTAGGGCTCCCCCAGCCTCCAGGCTAGGGCACCCCTAGGCTTTAGGCTAGGGCTCCCCTAGGCCAAGGCTAGGGCTCCCCCAGCCTCCAGGCTAGGGCACCCCTAGGCTTTAGGCTAGGGCTCCCCTAGGCCAAGGCTAGGGCTCCCCCAGCCTCCAGGCTAGGGCACCCCTAGGCTTTAGGCTAGGGCTCCCCTAAGCCAAGGCTAGGGCTCCCCCAGCCTCCAGGCTAGGGCAACCCTAGGCTTTAGGCTAGGGCTCCCCTAGGCCAAGGCTAGGGCTCCCCCAGCCTCCAGGCTAGGGCACCCCTAGGCTTTAGGCTAGGGCTCCCCTAGGCCAAGGCTAGGGCTCCCCCAGCCTCCAGGCTAGGGCACCCCTAGGCTTTAGGCTAGGGCTCCCCTAGGCCAAGCCTAGGGCTCCCCCAGCCTCAAGGCTAGGGCACCCCTAGGCTTTAGGCTAGGGCTCCCCTAGGCCAAGGCTAGGGCTCCCCCAGCCTCCAGGCTAGGGCACCCCTAGGCTTTAGGCTAGGGCTCCCCTAGGCCAAGGCTAGGGCTCCCCCAGCCTCCAGGCTAGGGCACCCCTAGGCTTTAGGCTCCCCTAGGCCAAGGCTAGGGCTCCCCTAGCCTTCAGGCTAGGGCACCCCTAGGCTTTAGGCTAGGGCTCCCCTAGGCTAAGGCTAGGGCTCCCCTAGCCTTCAGGCTAGGGCACCCCTAGGCTTTAGGCTAGGGCTCCCCTAGGCTAAGGCTAGGGCTCCCCTAGCCTTCAGGCTAGGGCACCCCTAGGCTTTAGGCTAGGGCTCCCCTAGGCTAAGGCTAGGGCTCCCCTAGCCTTCAGGCTAGGGCACCCCTAGGCTTTAGGCTCCCCTAGACTAAGGCTAGGGCTCCCCTAGCCTTCAGGCTAGGGCACCCCTAGGCTTTAGGCTAGGGCTCCCCTAGGCTAAGGCTAGGGCTCCCCTAGCCTTCACGCTAGGGCACCCCTAGGCTTTAGGCTCCCCTAGGCTAAGGCTAGGGCTCCCCTAGCCTTCAGGCTAGGGCACCCCTAGGCTTTAGGCTAGGGCTCCCCTAGGCTTAGGCTAGGGCTCCCCTAGCCTTCAGGCTAGGGCACCCCTAGGCTTTAGGCTCCCCTAGGCTAAGGCTAGGGCTCCCCTAGACTTCAGGCTAGGGCACCCCTAGGCTTTAGGCTAGGGCTCCCCTAGGCAAAGGCTAGGGCTCCCCTAGCCTTCAGGCTAGGGCACCCCTAGGCTTTAGGCTCCCCTAGGCTAAGGCTAGGGCTCCCCTAGCCTTCAGGCTAGGGCACCCCTAGGCTTTAGGCTAGGGCTCCCCTAGGCTAAGGCTAGGGCTCCCCTAGCCTTCAGGCTAGGGCACCCCTAGGCTTTAAGCTTCCCTAGGCTAAGGCTAGGGCTCCCCTAGCCTTCAGGCTAGGGCACCCCTAGGCTTTAGGCTAGGGCTCCCCTAGGCTAAGGCTAGGGCTCCCCTAGCCTTCAGGCTAGGGCACCCCTAAGCTTTAGGCTCCCCTAGGCTAAGGCTAGGGCTCCCCTAGCCTTCAGGCTAGGGCACCCCTAGGCTTTAGGCTAGGGCTCCCCTAGGCTAAGGCTAGGGCTCCCCTAGCCTTCAGGCTAGGGCACCCCTAGGCTTTAGGCTCCCCTAGGCTAAGGCTAGGGCTCCCCTAGCCTTCAGGCTAGGGCACCCCTAGTCTTTAGGCTAGGGCTCCCCTAGGCTAAGGCTAGGGCTCCCCTAGCCTTCAGGCTAGGGCACCCCTAGGCTTTAGGCTCCCCTAGGCTAAGGCTAGGGCTCCCCTAGCCTTCAGGCTAGGGCACCCCTAGGCTTTAGGCTCCCCTAGGCTAAGGCTAGGGCTCCCCTAGCCTTCAGGCTAGGGCACCCCTAGGCTTTAGGCTAGGGCTTCCCTAGGCTAAGGCTAGGGCTCCCCTAGCCTTCAGGCTAGGGCACCCCTAGGCTTTAGGCTCCCCTAGGCTAAGGCTAGGGCTCCCCTAGCCTTCAGGCTAGGGCACCCCTAGGCTTTAGGCTAGGGCTCCCCTAGGCTAAGGCTAGGGCTCCCCTAGCCTTCAGGCTAGGGCACCCCTAGGCTTTAGGCTCCCCGAGGCTAAGGCTAGGGCTCCCCTAGCCTTCAGGCTAGGGCACCCCTAGGCTTTAGGCTAGGGCTCCCCTAGGCTAAGGCTAGGGCTCCCCTAGCCTTCAGGCTAGGGCACCCCTAGGCTTTAGGCTCCCCGAGGCTAAGGCTAGGGCTCCCCTAGCCTTCAGGCTAGGGCACCCCTAGGCTTTAGGCTAGGGCTCCCCTAGGCTAAGGCTAGGGCTCCCCTAGCCTTCAGGCTAGGGCACCCCTAGGCTTTTGGCTCCCCTAGGCTAAGGCTAGGGCTCCCCTAGCCTTCAGGCTAGGGCACCCCTAGGCTTTTGGCTCCCCTAGGCTAAGGCTAGGGCTCCCCTAGCCTTCAGGCTAGGGCACCCCTAGGCTTTAGGCTCCCCTAGGCTAAGGCTAGGGCTCCCCTAGCCTTCAGGCTAGGGCACCCCTAGGCTTTAGGCTAGGGCTCCCCTAGGCTTAGGCTAGGGCTCCCCTAGCCTTCAGGCTAGGGCACCCCTAGGCTTTAGGCTCCCCTAGGCTAAGGCTAGGGCTCCCCTAGACTTCAGGCTAGGGCACCCCTAGGCTTTAGGCTAGGGCTCCCCTAGGCAAAGGCTAGGGCTCCCCTAGCCTTCAGGCTAGGGCACCCCTAGGCTTTAGGCTCCCCTAGGCTAAGGCTAGGGCTCCCCTAGCCTTCAGGCTAGGGCACCCCTAGGCTTTAGGCTAGGGCTCCCCTAGGCTAAGGCTAGGGCTCCCCTAGCCTTCAGGCTAGGGCACCCCTAGGCTTTAAGCTTCCCTAGGCTAAGGCTAGGGCTCCCCTAGCCTTCAGGCTAGGGCACCCCTAGGCTTTAGGCTAGGGCTCCCCTAGGCTAAGGCTAGGGCTCCCCTAGCCTTCAGGCTAGGGCACCCCTAAGCTTTAGGCTCCCCTAGGCTAAGGCTAGGGCTCCCCTAGCCTTCAGGCTAGGGCACCCCTAGGCTTTAGGCTAGGGCACCCCTAGGCTTTAGGCTCCCCTAGGCTAAGGCTAGGGCTCCCCTAGGCCAAGGCTAGGGCTCCCCCAGCCTCCAGGCTAGGGCACCCCTAGGCTTTAGGCTAGGGCTCCCCTAGGCCAAGGCTAGGGCTCCCCCAGCCTCCAGGCTAGGGCACCCCTAGGCTTTAGGCTAGGGCTCCCCTAGGCCAAGGCTAGGGCTCGCCTAGGCCAACGCTAGGGCTCCCCCAGCCTCCAGGCTAGGGCACCCCTAGGCTTTAGGCTAGGGCTCCCCTAGGCCAAGGCTAGGGCTCCCCCAGCCTCCAGGCTAGGGCACCCCTAGGCTTTAGGCTAGGGCTCCCCTAGGCCAAGGCTAGGGCTCCCCCAGCCTCCAGGCTAGGGCACCCCTAGGCTTTAGGCTAGGGCTCCCCTAGGTCAAGGCTAGGGCTCCCCCAGCCTCCAGGCTAGGGCACCCCTAGGCTTTAGGCTAGGGCTCCCCTAGGCCAAGGCTAGGGCTCCCCCAGCCTCCAGGCTAGGGCACCCCTAGGCTTTAGGCTAGGGCACCCCTAGGCTTTAGGCTAGGGCTCCCCTAGGCCAACGCTAGGGCTCCCCCAGCCTCCAGGCTAGGGCACCCCTAGGCTTTAGGCTAGGGCTCCCCTAGGCCAAGGCTAGGGCTCCCCCAGCCTTCAGGCTAGGGCACCCCTAGGCTTTAGGCTAGGGCTCCCCTAGGCCAAGGCTAGGGCTCCCCCAGCCTCCAGGCTAGGGCACCCCTAGGCTTTAGGCTAGGGCTCCCCTAGGCCAAGGCTAGGGCTCCCCCAGCCTCCAGGCTAGGGCACCCCTAGGCTTTAGGCTAGGGCTCCCCTAGGCCAAGGCTAGGGCTCCCCCAGCCTCCAGGCTAGGGCACCCCTAGGCTTTAGGCTAGGGCTCCCCTAGGCCAAGGCTAGGGCTCCCCCAGCCTCCAGGCTAGGGCACCCCTAGGCTTTAGGCTAGGGCTCCCCTAGGCCAAGGCTAGGGCTCCCCCAGCCTCCAGGCTAGGGCACCCCTAGGCTTTAGGCTAGGGCTCCCCTAGGCCAAGGCTAGGGCTCCCCCAGCCTCCAGGCTAGGGCACCCCTAGGCTTTAGGCTAGGGCTCCCCTAGGCCAAGGCTAGGGCTCCCCCAGCCTCCAGGCTAGGGCACCCCTAGGCTTTAGGCTAGGGCTCCCCTAAGCCAAGGCTAGGGCTCCCCCAGCCTCCAGGCTAGGGCAACCCTAGGCTTTAGGCTAGGGCTCCCCTAGGCCAAGGCTAGGGCTCCCCCAGCCTCCAGGCTAGGGCACCCCTAGGCTTTAGGCTAGGGCTCCCCTAGGCCAAGGCTAGGGCTCCCCCAGCCTCCAGGCTAGGGCACCCCTAGGCTTTAGGCTAGGGCTCCCCTAGGCCAAGCCTAGGGCTCCCCCAGCCTCAAGGCTAGGGCACCCCTAGGCTTTAGGCTAGGGCTCCCCTAGGCCAAGGCTAGGGCTCCCCCAGCCTCCAGGCTAGGGCACCCCTAGGCTTTAGGCTAGGGCTCCCCTAGGCCAAGGCTAGGGCTCCCCCAGCCTCCAGGCTAGGGCACCCCTAGGCTTTAGGCTCCCCTAGGCCAAGGCTAGGGCTCCCCTAGCCTTCAGGCTAGGGCACCCCTAGGCTTTAGGCTAGGGCTCCCCTAGGCTAAGGCTAGGGCTCCCCTAGCCTTCAGGCTAGGGCACCCCTAGGCTTTAGGCTAGGGCTCCCCTAGGCTAAGGCTAGGGCTCCCCTAGCCTTCAGGCTAGGGCACCCCTAGGCTTTAGGCTAGGGCTCCCCTAGGCTAAGGCTAGGGCTCCCCTAGCCTTCAGGCTAGGGCACCCCTAGGCTTTAGGCTCCCCTAGACTAAGGCTAGGGCTCCCCTAGCCTTCAGGCTAGGGCACCCCTAGGCTTTAGGCTAGGGCTCCCCTAGGCTAAGGCTAGGGCTCCCCTAGCCTTCACGCTAGGGCACCCCTAGGCTTTAGGCTCCCCTAGGCTAAGGCTAGGGCTCCCCTAGCCTTCAGGCTAGGGCACCCCTAGGCTTTAGGCTAGGGCTCCCCTAGGCTTAGGCTAGGGCTCCCCTAGCCTTCAGGCTAGGGCACCCCTAGGCTTTAGGCTCCCCTAGGCTAAGGCTAGGGCTCCCCTAGACTTCAGGCTAGGGCACCCCTAGGCTTTAGGCTAGGGCTCCCCTAGGCAAAGGCTAGGGCTCCCCTAGCCTTCAGGCTAGGGCACCCCTAGGCTTTAGGCTCCCCTAGGCTAAGGCTAGGGCTCCCCTAGCCTTCAGGCTAGGGCACCCCTAGGCTTTAGGCTAGGGCTCCCCTAGGCTAAGGCTAGGGCTCCCCTAGCCTTCAGGCTAGGGCACCCCTAGGCTTTAAGCTTCCCTAGGCTAAGGCTAGGGCTCCCCTAGCCTTCAGGCTAGGGCACCCCTAGGCTTTAGGCTAGGGCTCCCCTAGGCTAAGGCTAGGGCTCCCCTAGCCTTCAGGCTAGGGCACCCCTAAGCTTTAGGCTCCCCTAGGCTAAGGCTAGGGCTCCCCTAGCCTTCAGGCTAGGGCACCCCTAGGCTTTAGGCTAGGGCTCCCCTAGGCTAAGGCTAGGGCTCCCCTAGCCTTCAGGCTAGGGCACCCCTAGGCTTTAGGCTCCCCTAGGCTAAGGCTAGGGCTCCCCTAGCCTTCAGGCTAGGGCACCCCTAGTCTTTAGGCTAGGGCTCCCCTAGGCTAAGGCTAGGGCTCCCCTAGCCTTCAGGCTAGGGCACCCCTAGGCTTTAGGCTCCCCTAGGCTAAGGCTAGGGCTCCCCTAGCCTTCAGGCTAGGGCACCCCTAGGCTTTAGGCTCCCCTAGGCTAAGGCTAGGGCTCCCCTAGCCTTCAGGCTAGGGCACCCCTAGGCTTTAGGCTAGGGCTTCCCTAGGCTAAGGCTAGGGCTCCCCTAGCCTTCAGGCTAGGGCACCCCTAGGCTTTAGGCTCCCCTAGGCTAAGGCTAGGGCTCCCCTAGCCTTCAGGCTAGGGCACCCCTAGGCTTTAGGCTAGGGCTCCCCTAGGCTAAGGCTAGGGCTCCCCTAGCCTTCAGGCTAGGGCACCCCTAGGCTTTAGGCTCCCCGAGGCTAAGGCTAGGGCTCCCCTAGCCTTCAGGCTAGGGCACCCCTAGGCTTTAGGCTAGGGCTCCCCTAGGCTAAGGCTAGGGCTCCCCTAGCCTTCAGGCTAGGGCACCCCTAGGCTTTAGGCTCCCCGAGGCTAAGGCTAGGGCTCCCCTAGCCTTCAGGCTAGGGCACCCCTAGGCTTTAGGCTAGGGCTCCCCTAGGCTAAGGCTAGGGCTCCCCTAGCCTTCAGGCTAGGGCACCCCTAGGCTTTTGGCTCCCCTAGGCTAAGGCTAGGGCTCCCCTAGCCTTCAGGCTAGGGCACCCCTAGGCTTTTGGCTCCCCTAGGCTAAGGCTAGGGCTCCCCTAGCCTTCAGGCTAGGGCACCCCTAGGCTTTAGGCTCCCCTAGGCTAAGGCTAGGGCTCCCCTAGCCTTCAGGCTAGGGCACCCCTAGGCTTTAGGCTAGGGCTCCCCTAGGCTAAGGCTAGGGCTCCCCTAGCCTTCAGGCTAGGGCACCCCTAGGCTTTAGGCTCCCCTAGGCTAAGGCTAGGGCTCCCCTAGCCTTCAGGCTAGGGCACCCCTAGGCTTTAGGCTAGGGCTCCCCTAGGCTAAGGCTAGGGCTCCCCTAGCCTTCAGGCTAGGGCACCCCTAGGCTTTAGGCTCCCCTAGGCTAAGGCTAGGGCTCCCCTAGCCTTCAGGCTAGGGCACCCCTAGGCTTTAGGCTAGGGCTCCCCTAGGCTAAGGCTAGGGCTCCCCTAGCCTTCAGGCTAGGGCACCCCTAGGCTTTAAGCTTCCCTAGGCTAAGGCTAGGGCTCCCCTAGCCTTCAGGCTAGGGCACCCCTAGGCTTTAGGCTAGGGCTCCCCTAGGCTAAGGCTAGGGCTCCCCTAGCCTTCAGGCTAGGGCACCCCTAAGCTTTAGGCTCCCCTAGGCTAAGGCTAGGGCTCCCCTAGCCTTCAGGCTAGGGCACCCCTAGGCTTTAGGCTAGGGCTCCCCTAGGCTAAGGCTAGGGCTCCCCTAGCCTTCAGGCTAGGGCACCCCTAGGCTTTAGGCTCCCCTAGGCTAAGGCTAGGGCTCCCCTAGCCTTCAGGCTAGGGCACCCCTAGGCTTTAGGCTAGGGCTCCCCTAGGCTAAGGCTAGGGCTCCCCTAGCCTTCAGGCTAGGGCACCCCTAGGCTTTAGGCTCCCCTAGGCTAAGGCTAGGGCTCCCCTAGCCTTCAGGCTAGGGCACCCCTAGGCTTTAGGCTCCCCTAAGCTAAGGCTAGGGCTCCCCTAGCCTTCAGGCTAGGGCACCCCTAGGCTTTAGGCTAGGGCTCCCCTAGGCTAAGGCTAGGGCTCCCCTAGCCTTCAGGCTAGGGCACCCCTAGGCTTTAGGCTCCCCTAGGCTAAGGCTAGGGCTCCCCTAGCCTTCAGGCTAGGGCACCCCTAGGCTTTAGGCTAGGGCTCCCCTAGGCTAAGGCTAGGGCTCCCCTAGCCTTCATGCTAGGGCACCCCTAGGCTTTAGGCTCCCCTAGGCTAAGGCTAGGGCTCCCCTAGCCTTCAGGCTAGGGCACCCCTAGGCTTTAGGCTAGGGCTCCCCTAGGCTAAGGCTAGGGCTCCCCTAGCCTTCAGGCTAGGGCACCCCTAGGCTTTAGGCTCCCCGAGGCTAAGGCTAGGGCTCCCCTAGCCTTCAGGCTAGGGCACCCCTAGGCTTTAGGCTAGGGCTCCCCTAGGCTAAGGCTAGGGCTCCCCTAGCCTTCAGGCTAGGGCACCCCTAGGCTTTAGGCTCCCCTAGGCTAAGGCTAGGGCTCCCCTAGCCTTCAGGCTAGGGCACCCCTAGGCTTTAGGCTCCCCTAGGCTAAGGCTAGGGCTCCCCTAGCCTTCAGGCGAGGGCACCCCTAGGCTTTAGGCTAGGGCTCCCCTAGGCTAAGGCTAGGGCTCCCCTAGCCTTCAGGCGAGGGCACCCCTAGGCTTTAGGCTAGGGCTCCCCTAGGCTAAGGCTAGGGCTCCCCTAGCCTTCAGGCGAGGGCACCCCTAGGCTTTAGGCTAGGGCTCCCCTAGGCTAAGGCTAGGGCTCCCCTAGCCTTCAGGCGAGGGCACCCCTAGGCTTTAGGCTAGGGCTCCCCTAGGCTAAGGCTAGGGCTCCCCTAGCCTTCAGGCGAGGGCACCCCTAGGCTTTAGGCTAGGGCTCCCCTAGGCTAAGGCTAGGGCTCCCCTAGCCTTCAGGCGAGGGCACCCCTAGGCTTTAGGCTAGGGCTCCCCTAGGCTAAGGCTAGGGCTCCCCTAGCCTTCAGGCGAGGGCACCCCTAGGCTTTAGGCTAGGGCTCCCCTAGGCTAAGGCTAGGGCTCCCCTAGCCTTCAGGCGAGGGCACCCCTAGGCTTTAGGCTAGGGCTCCCCTAGGCTAAGGCTAGGGCTCCCCTAGCCTTCAGGCGAGGGCACCCCTAGGCTTTAGGCTAGGGCTCCCCTAGGCTAAGGCTAGGGCTCCCCTAGCCTTCAGGCGAGGGCACCCCTAGGCTTTAGGCTAGGGCTCCCCTAGGCTAAGGCTAGGGCTCCCCTAGCCTTCAGGCGAGGGCACCCCTAGGCTTTAGGCTAGGGCTCCCCTAGGCTAAGGCTAGGGCTCCCCTAGCCTTCAGGCGAGGGCACCCCTAGGCTTTAGGCTAGGGCTCCCCTAGGCTAAGGCTAGGGCTCCCCTAGCCTTCAGGCGAGGGCACCCCTAGGCTTTAGGCTAGGGCTCCCCTAGGCTAAGGCTAGGGCTCCCCTAGCCTTCAGGCGAGGGCACCCCTAGGCTTTAGGCTAGGGCTCCCCTAGGCTAAGGCTAGGGCTCCCCTAGCCTTCAGGCGAGGGCACCCCTAGGCTTTAGGCTAGGGCTCCCCTAGGCTAAGGCTAGGGCTCCCCTAGCCTTCAGGCGAGGGCACCCCTAGGCTTTAGGCTAGGGCTCCCCTAGGCTAAGGCTAGGGCTCCCCTAGCCTGCCGGCGAGGGCACCCCTAGGCTTTAGGCTAGGGCTCCCCTAGGCTAAGGCTAGGGCTCCCCTAGCCTGCCGGCGAGGGCACCCCTAGGCTTTAGGCTAGGGCTCCCCTAGGCTAAGGCTAGGGCTCCCCTAGCCTGCCGGCGAGGGCACCCCTAGGCTTTAGGCTAGGGCTCCCCTAGGCTAAGGCTAGGGCTCCCCTAGCCTGCCGGCGAGGGCACCCCTAGGCTTTAGGCTAGGGCTCCCCTAGGCTAAGGCTAGGGCTCCCCTAGCCTGCCGGCGAGGGCACCCCTAGGCTTTAGGCTAGGGCTCCCCTAGGCTAAGGCTAGGGCTCCCCTAGCCTGCCGGCGAGGGCACCCCTAGGCTTTAGGCTAGGGCTCCCCTGGGCTAAGGCTAGGGCTCCCCTAGCCTGCCGGCGAGGGCACCCCTAGGCTTTAGGCTAGGGCTCCCCTGGGCTAAGGCTAGGGCTCCCCTAGCCTGCCGGCGAGGGCACCCCTAGGCTTTAGGCTAGGGCTCCCCTGGGCTAAGGCTAGGGCTCCCCTAGCCTGCCGGCGAGGGCACCCCTAGGCTTTAGGCTAGGGCTCCCCTGGGCTAAGGCTAGGGCTCCCCTAGCCTGCCGGCGAGGGCACCCCTAGGCTTTAGGCTAGGGCTCCCCTGGGCTAAGGCTAGGGCTCCCCTAGCCTGCCGGCGAGGGCACCCCTAGGCTTTAGGCTAGGGCTCCCCTGGGCTAAGGCTAGGGCTCCCCTAGCCTGCCGGCGAGGGCACCCCTAGGCTTTAGGCTAGGGCTCCCCTGGGCTAAGGCTAGGGCTCCCCTAGCCTGCCGGCGAGGGCACCCCTAGGCTTTAGGCTAGGGCTCCCCTGGGCTAAGGCTAGGGCTCCCCTAGCCTGCCGGCGAGGGCACCCCTAGGCTTTAGGCTAGGGCTCCCCTGGGCTAAGGCTAGGGCTCCCCTAGCCTGCCGGCGAGGGCACCCCTAGGCTTTAGGCTAGGGCTCCCCTGGGCTAAGGCTAGGGCTCCCCTAGCCTGCCGGCGAGGGCACCCCTAGGCTTTAGGCTAGGGCTCCCCTGGGCTAAGGCTAGGGCTCCCCTAGCCTGCCGGCGAGGGCACCCCTAGGCTTTAGGCTAGGGCTCCCCTGGGCTAAGGCTAGGGCTCCCCTAGCCTGCCGGCGAGGGCACCCCTAGGCTTTAGGCTAGGGCTCCCCTGGGCTAAGGCTAGGGCTCCCCTAGCCTGCCGGCGAGGGCACCCCTAGGCTTTAGGCTAGGGCTCCCCTGGGCTAAGGCTAGGGCTCCCCTAGCCTGCCGGCGAGGGCACCCCTAGGCTTTAGGCTAGGGCTCCCCTGGGCTAAGGCTAGGGCTCCCCTAGCCTGCCGGCGAGGGCACCCCTAGGCTTTAGGCTAGGGCTCCCCTGGGCTAAGGCTAGGGCTCCCCTAGCCTGCCGGCGAGGGCACCCCTAGGCTTTAGGCTAGGGCTCCCCTGGGCTAAGGCTAGGGCTCCCCTAGCCTGCCGGCGAGGGCACCCCTAGGCTTTAGGCTAGGGCTCCCCTGGGCTAAGGCTAGGGCTCCCCTAGCCTGCCGGCGAGGGCACCCCTAGGCTTTAGGCTAGGGCTCCCCTGGGCTAAGGCTAGGGCTCCCCTAGCCTGCCGGCGAGGGCACCCCTAGGCTTTAGGCTAGGGCTCCCCTGGGCTAAGGCTAGGGCTCCCCTAGCCTGCCGGCGAGGGCACCCCTAGGCTTTAGGCTAGGGCTCCCCTGGGCTAAGGCTAGGGCTCCCCTAGCCTGCCGGCGAGGGCACCCCTAGGCTTTAGGCTAGGGCTCCCCTGGGCTAAGGCTAGGGCTCCCCTAGCCTGCCGGCGAGGGCACCCCTAGGCTTTAGGCTAGGGCTCCCCTGGGCTAAGGCTAGGGCTCCCCTAGCCTGCCGGCGAGGGCACCCCTAGGCTTTAGGCTAGGGCTCCCCTGGGCTAAGGCTAGGGCTCCCCTAGCCTGCCGGCGAGGGCACCCCTAGGCTTTAGGCTAGGGCTCCCCTGGGCTAAGGCTAGGGCTCCCCTAGCCTGCCGGCGAGGGCACCCCTAGGCTTTAGGCTAGGGCTCCCCTGGGCTAAGGCTAGGGCTCCCCTAGCCTGCCGGCGAGGGCACCCCTAGGCTTTAGGCTAGGGCTCCCCTGGGCTAAGGCTAGGGCTCCCCTAGCCTGCCGGCGAGGGCACCCCTAGGCTTTAGGCTAGGGCTCCCCTGGGCTAAGGCTAGGGCTCCCCTAGCCTGCCGGCGAGGGCACCCCTAGGCTTTAGGCTAGGGCTCCCCTGGGCTAAGGCTAGGGCTCCCCTAGCCTGCCGGCGAGGGCACCCCTAGGCTTTAGGCTAGGGCTCCCCTGGGCTAAGGCTAGGGCTCCCCTAGCCTGCCGGCGAGGGCACCCCTAGGCTTTAGGCTAGGGCTCCCCTGGGCTAAGGCTAGGGCTCCCCTAGCCTGCCGGCGAGGGCACCCCTAGGCTTTAGGCTAGGGCTCCCCTGGGCTAAGGCTAGGGCTCCCCTAGCCTGCCGGCGAGGGCACCCCTAGGCTTTAGGCTAGGGCTCCCCTGGGCTAAGGCTAGGGCTCCCCTAGCCTGCCGGCGAGGGCACCCCTAGGCTTTAGGCTAGGGCTCCCCTGGGCTAAGGCTAGGGCTCCCCTAGCCTGCCGGCGAGGGCACCCCTAGGCTTTAGGCTAGGGCTCCCCTGGGCTAAGGCTAGGGCTCCCCTAGCCTGCCGGCGAGGGCACCCCTAGGCTTTAGGCTAGGGCTCCCCTGGGCTAAGGCTAGGGCTCCCCTAGCCTGCCGGCGAGG
>NW_027458350.1:0-57718 GCF_050624435.1 Tenrec ecaudatus
CCATAAAAGACTGACAGCTCCAGAAGCCCTCTATAGGGTGGCTATGAGTTGGCATTTTGCGGTCATTTAGGGCTTTTTGGTGGCATGTGATTTTTTAGGGCTTTTAGGTTGTTTGTGGACGTTCAAGGTGTGTTTGGGGCATTCGGGTGGTTTGGGGTTTTTAGGGTGTTTTATAAGATTTTAGGGAGTGTTTAAGGGATTTAGGGGTGGTTTTTTAGAGTGTATAGGTATTTTTCAGCACAATATGGTGTTTTTAGTGATGTTACAGAGTTCCTTAGGGATTTTAGGGTATTTTTCATATTATATGTGTTTTTTTCCCCCAGCATTTTAGGTTTTCTTAGGGCTTTCATGGTGTTTTCAGGGCATATATGGGGTTTAGGAATGTTTAGGGTTTGGGAATCTTCTAAGGATGATTTTTGGAAGTTTCACATGTTTGGGTGGGCATTTGGTGTTTTTTTGTGGCTTTAGAGTGTTTATGGGATCCTGTCAATTTGCAGCTTTAATTCCGCAAAGAAAAGTCAGACAGCAAGCCAGAAAGGAGCAGGAAATGAAGGGGAAGCCCAGGCCACATGTTACAGCTGCCAAGTCCGGAGAACCTAGGTGTGGTCGTTGGCTACCTGGGACCGGGAGTGGGGCTGTGCTCCTGCCCAAGGGTGCTAGGGAGTAAACCAATCTCAGCTGGACGTTTGGCTTTTCTACTAATTAGCCGACTCCATGAACTTTCCCAAGGGCAGCTGGCGAATTGCCAGGGGAACCCAGCTAGACCCCCCCACACAAAAGCACAGGGATGGTTACAGGAACAGGAGGTTTCACACAGTGGATGTGCAGGGCTTGGGGTCGGGATTGGGGGCCAAGGTGAGGAAGGGGCAGCAATAAGGCCTGGTCCCAAATAATCAGACACTGAGCAATAAAAGTACAAGGACTGCCAAGAGAACATGGGGACAAAGGATGGCTGGACTTCATTTGATATCTTTGGACGTGCTGTCAGGAGAGACCAGTCCCTGAAGGGACATCAAGTCCATGAAGGACATGATGCTTGGCAAAAAGTGGAGGACGGGCAATAAAACAGCTCGAACCAGTGGCTACATCAGTGGGCATAGTAACAATGGTGAGGATGGTTCGAGACCTGGCAGTGTTTTATTTTACTGCTTGTGTTTTTCTAGAACTGTCTTTCCTGGATGCACGAGGAAGGATAACTGTGCTTGTGGGAAGCAAATGCACAGTGGGCAGCGCTTTGGCCAACATAGGTACACCACCGGCACACAGTGCCCCCTTACTTGGCATCCAAAGTGACAGGATTTGTCTTTCCCCAGAGCTCTCCAGCCCTGGGGGAAGCGGCCCTGCCTTCGGCGCACCGCCAGGGGGCAGCACTGCTGCTCTCTCACTGGCTACATCTGTGAGGACCCAGAGAGCAGCTCCTTTCTGCTGCTCTCCTCTCAGACTTCTGCCAGAAGCCTTGGCTCGTCCTGGATCCTCCCTTGATTCCCACTCTGCACCTTTGGGGACGCCCAGCCCATTAACTCTCTCCCATCCTTCCTTGCTGCCTCTTGTCCAGATGCCTGAGCTGGGCTTCAAGTAGTTGTAATGTTATGCTTAGGTGAGATGTGTTCAGCTTGTTTACTGTCTGTATACAAGAAAAGAGTGCAGCCCAAGACATCCACCCTTTTGTTCCTCTATGGAAAGCCTGTTACGTGTCATAGTCTTCTCTCTGTGCAGTGCTTTCCTCTGCTGCTGATGCTTTTACATGAAATAGGACTCGGTGTGTCACCGCTACAGGAAATTATCTCTGAAAAAATAATATGCCCAGAACTCAGAAACAGTGTCAGCTTGCATCTGGCATCATGGAAGCATCATGGGTGTGTTTCCATTCATTCGCTCCTGAGTGTCACATGTTAAACTCAGTGCATAGCATAAACAGCAGCAGGCACAAACTGAGACAAAGCACACCCTTTGCTGTGAAGCACATTCCGACTCCTGGCTGCCCCTGTGCCACAGAGTAGAACTGCCCCGCAGGGGCTCCCTAGCTGTCATCTTTACAGAGGCACATGGCCACACCTCCCTTTTGGGAAGCCACTGGGTAGGTTTGAACTTCAGGGTTGTAGTAGTTGATATTGTAGAGCCCTGGAGTCAGTTCGGATTCATAGGGGCCTGTGCACTAGAGAGAGAAACAAAGCCCAGTCCTGCGCCATCCTCGCACTTGTTACTGTATTTGAGCCGATTCTCGCAGCCACGGTGTCAATCCACCTAAGTAAGGGTCTTCCTCTTGTTTGCTAACCCTCTGCCAAAAATGATGCCCTTCTTGCAGGACTGGTTCCACCATAGTAATATGTCCAAAGTACCTGAGACAACGTCTCCGCATCCTCTTTCAGATCTCCTGCCTTTAGTTTGTCAGCTCACTTCGATGGAGTCGATGCTGAGCCATAGCGACTCTATGAGATCAGAGCAGAACTATCTCTGTGGGTTTCCCAAAGGCTAACTCTATGGGAGTAGAACGCCTCATCCTTTTCTTCTGAGGACTGACTGGTGGTTCCCCACTGCTGACATTACAGTTGACACCCAAGGCATAAGGTACTATGCCACCAGAAGTCCCTTGCCCCTGTGCAATAACCAACACCACCTACACACAAAACCCACCCCTTCTCTGTCAGTTTGATGTATGGTGATGGCTTGAGTTGCTATGAAATTGGAAGCTACTAGGGGGAACCCGACAAAAACTACAATTTTTTCAAAACTATGCATTTAAATTTTTTATCCCCTTCATAGTACTCTCCATTACACTTCACACATTTGTCTAATCTGTGATTACATTCTTGGAAACATTTTTCAAACTCAGCAGTTTGGGTGACACCCTTGTTTTTTCCCCCCCTCTTCTGTGTTGTCAAACCACTGTCCTTCATTCATGGAAACAGAAAGAAGTCACATGGAGTGAGTTCAGGTGATTAGGATATGAGGGACAAGAGAGGCATGCTTTTTGGGGGGATGTTTTCATACTGTTATTTCTTTTCTCTTTTTTTATAATCAATTTTTGGGGCCTCATACAACTCTTATCACAATTGATACATACATCATATTTGTACATTCATTGCCCTCATCATTCTGAAAACATTTGCTCCCCACTTAATCCGCTGGCATCAGCTGATAATTATTCCCCATCCCTCATGAACCCTGAATAATTTCTAAATTATTATTTTGTCTTATCTTACACTATACAATATCTCCCTTCAGCCACTTTTCTGTTGTCTGTCCCCCAGGGAGATGGTTATATGTAGATCCTTGTAATCGGTTTCCCCTTTCCATTCCTCCCTCCCTCTACCCTCCTCGTATCGCCACTCTCACCACTGGTCCTGAAGGGATCATCCGCCCTGGATTCCCTGTGTTTCCAGTTCCTATCTGTACCAGTGTACATCCTCAGGTCTAGCTAGATTTGTAAGGTAGAATGGGGATCATTTTAGTTGTGGGGGAAGAAGCATTTAGGAGCTAGAGGAAAGTTGTATGTTTCATTGTTGCTACAGTGCACCCTGACTGGCTCCTCTCCTCCCTGCTACCCTTCTGTAAGGGGATGTCCAATTATCTACAAATGAGCTTTGGGTTTTCACTCCACACTCCCCCGTATTCACAAAGATATGATTTTTTTGTTCCGATGATGTCTGATACCTGATTCTTCCGACACCTCGTGATCACACATGCTGGTGTGCTTCTTTCATGTGGGCTTTGTTGCTTCTCAGCTACAAGACCACTTGTTTAACTTCAAGCTTTTAAGACCCCAGAATGTATAACTTTTGATAGCCGACCACCATCAACTTCAGTCACCACATTTGCTTATGCACCCATTTGCCTCCAGCAATTGTGTTGGGGAGGTGAGCATCACGCAATGCCACTTTAATACAACAAAGTATTTTTGCATTGAGGGAGTACTTGAATGGAGGCCCAATGTACATCTGTTACCTTAATACTAAACCTATAAATATATGCATATAGATCTATTTCCCCATCGTTATACATAAATATATTTACATATGCACATGCCTTTATTTAGACCTCTATAAATGCCCTTTGCTTCCTACCTCTTTCCTTGATTTCCTTTTACTTTCTGATTGTCCCACTCTCATGTTCAGCCTTCATTTGTGTTTCAGTAATTCCTCTAGGTTACATTACTCTTGGTTACACTCTACCAAGCCTCCTACACCCTCCTCACCATCTATTTGGATCACTTGGTGTTCCCTTGTCCCTGGGTTTGTTAACAGCACTTCCTTTTTCCCTACACCCCCCTTTCCCATCTCCCTCCCCCAGCTGTCAGTCCCATTGTTTTCTCCTCCAGATTGTTCATCCAGCCTATCTCATTTAGACAGACCTGTGGAAATCATAGCATGCACAAAAACGAGACAGAGCAAACCCAAGCAACAAAATGAAACAAAAGAACAACACCACCACCAACAAGCCAATGACAAAAAGCAAAACAAAACACAAGAAAGAAAAGCTTTTAGTTAGTTCAAGGACTGTTTGTTGGCCTTTAGGAGTGTTTTCTCATAGAGTATGATGGGTCAGCTAGCCCTGGCCCCAAAGTCTATTTTTGGTATTCCCTGGGGACTTCGTTGCTCTGTTCCCCTTCCTGTTCTGTTGTACACCCTTAGTATTTTGCCTCGGTGTGCTGGGATCAGATCGGGCGATAGAGGCATGCTGTTTTTTTTGTGTGAGCAGGTGCACTGTCATGGTGGCAAAACCAGTCCCCTGTCTACCACTAATCAGTCCTTTTTATTTTAAATAAATCATTTTATTGGGGGATCTTACAGCTCTTGTAACAATTCATACACCAATTTGTATGAAGCACATTTGTACATACATTGCTATCATCATTTCCAAACATGTTCTTTCTCCTTGAGCTCCTTTTTTCCCCTCCTCCCACCCACGTGAACCACTGATACTTTATACATACTTTTTAGTTTTATATTTTACGCCTCTGCTGTATCCCTTCACCCAAACTTCTGCTGTTTGTTCCCCTGGGTGGTGGAGTGGGGCTGTATGTCCATCATTGAGATTGGTTTCCCCTTTCTTCTGCTTCTCCCCCCTACCTTCCCTCGTGGTGTTGCTACTCTCAGTATTGGTCCTGAGGGGTTTATCTGTCCTGGATTCTGTGTGTCGGAACTTCTAGTCAATAGCAGTGTGCAAGCTCTGGTCTAGCCAGACAACTCAGACCTTCTTACACAATATCTTCAGAACCTCTATATAGGAAGCTTGATTAACAGTCTGACCTAGTGCAATGACTAAACTCCAAATGCACTATCACCCTCACATCAACAAAACCAAACAAATGAGCATCTTCTTGAAGTTTGAGTTCACTTGACGAGGTGTATTTGAGTGAGGTGATGATGGCGTCTTACACTGACTTGATTTATGTTTGCATTCTGGCTTGTGAGAAGAGCACAAGGTCTTGTCACCAGCAATGGCCTTGGGAAAAAAGTGTGGGTGCACTAGCTCGGAGCAAGTTGCCAGATGCCTGCCCAAACAGGAGAATGTATATTTTGAAATGTGTACCCAGTGGAGCTTTGTACCGCTTGGTTTTTTGGCGGGGGTGGGGTGGGGGTGGGTGGAAGGCCGGCTACTCCTTTGTAGGTTAGATAATCTGAGATGTGCTATTTGAAATTTCCTGGGGCCAGTTTTAGACAAAACTAGAAAAGTTAATTTTGCTGTATGGAAAAATCTGACAGTCTGGAAGTATCTAATTTTCCTCACATGCCATCATTCCCCTAGTAGCATTATTCTTAGTTAAAGCTCTCCTCTGTTCCTCCTTAGGGTTTCCCCCACTACCTGATGTTCCTTTTCTCCTACTCATCATCAAGGGACTTGTGTCCAAAGTGAGGACAGCAAATAAGAGACCCTCCTGACTCTCTGTTAAGAAGGGTGCTCTGGTGCATGCGTGTGTTTATGTGTGCACATACAATCGCATTTGAATTTTGTTGGAAGAGGCTTCATAGAGACAGAGAGTGACATGGTTAGAGCTGCTGCACATGTAGAGCACTGTACTCTATGGTGTTCTAATTCAAATGCATGTAAGGTCCAAGAGAGGTAATAGAAGCAAGTGACCAGGGTCAGGGAAGGCAGTAGGAGGAACTGAGGGAGCCTGAATGCCTCACACCCTGCCAGTTTCACTGATTCTTGGATGGGAGAGTACCAACCTAGTGCTGTGAAATCTTCGCAGTTTTCAGAGGCTTGGGGGATTTAAATTTTGTATGTAAAAAATAGACATCTAAATGCTTGTAATTTATTGATTTCGATAAACACACTGAATGCCAGTACTCAAGTCAAACAAACCAAACTAACAGCCATCGAGTCTTTGCCAACTCATAGTGACCCTATTAGACAGGGTAGAACTGCCCCTCAGTTCAGCTCCCAGCCCTGGAAGCCCACCAGTTCCTCGTTATTATCATGAGGAATACTATTTTCACAAGAGCATTACATACCCCTAGAGACTAAACCATAAAGCCATATAGGCTTTGACCATCAATTCTGATATGCTTTTTCCTCAAACTGATGGGTCATTTGATGGAATCCTTGTATTACTTCCCTAACATAAAAATTAATCAAGCAAAGGAGATTCAGTGCTCAGTACTACAGTCCCCTATTTAGAGATTAACTCTTAAAAACCACCACCACCACCACCACCACCACCACCGCCACCTTATCTATGTTGATAAAAACTTGAGTAGGCTGTATAAATATCTCAAGTATTTAGGATAAAATGGATTCTTATTCTACTGTCACATATTTAGTTTGAGATATGTGTTTCCATCTGAACACAAATTAAATAGACCTCATTGACATCTTTTCAAAATGCCATAAAAATTAAATGATTACCTTAAAAGATACTCAGTATAATTAGGCATCAGAAAAATGTACATCAACACTAGAGCGAGATAGTGTTTCAACCCATCAAGATGACACTAGCCAAGAATATTAAAAATACCATTGAGTGCTGGAAGAATGAACAGATTTGTGTCAGAAGAACAGTCTGAAAGGTCCTTAGAAGCAAGCACGGGGAGACTTCACATGCTTTGGATATGTTATCAGGAGATGCCAGTCCCTGGAAAAGGCTGAAATGTTAGGTTCAAGTATAACAACAGTTTTGAAGATGGTGTAGGACTGCGCAGTGGTTCATTCTGCCTTGAGTTGGAACTGACTCAATAGCACCTAATGCTAAAAGCTAGATGCTTTTGATCCTAAATGAAAAGTGGATGGTCCAGCCTCCATACCAGCTACGTGGACAACTGCCCCTCCCCCCAGAAGAATTTACTTTAGAAGACGGCACTGAACCTGTAGCTAGGGGAGATGGACATGTCTGATCAGAGCACACAGGGGCAAATGAAGGGGGAGGAAGAGAGTGGAGCACACACTGGTCCACCAGGCTTGGAGGATGATTTTGGCACTCTGAACAGCCAATGTACAGAGTGGACCATATGGCTGATCCCACTATGAGACATGCCATCCCTTGCTGGCCCAGAGCCCTATGGGGACAATACCGGAGACTCTGTGTTGGGACTGAACCGACTGGCCCTCCAACACGGAGGCAAATCACTAAAAGCATGCAGCAGAGCAACCATGAGAGCAGAGCGGGTAGCCCCTGAGGGAGTACAAAGGACAGACTCTGGGGCCAGAGCATGATACGCCATCAGACCTGACTGAAGGACACACCTATAGAAAAAAAAATCAGACCTTGATCTATTTACAGGTTTTTCTTTCTTAAAAAATTTTTTTGTCTTTTAATTAATTTACTCTTTTATTGATCATTGGTTTTCTGTTGTTGTTTTTTTTTGTCATCACAGTGTTCTCACCCATCGCCTATCTTGCTATGGTTTGATTTTTGGTGCATATTATTATCTCAACAGATCTATCTAGATAAGATAGGCTGGAAGAATAGTCTGGAGGAGAAAACAACAGGACCAATGGTTCCCGGGGACATGGGAGAGAGAGAGGAGGGGGTAAGGAGGTGATGCTGACCAATCCAGCGACATGGGAGCAACAAGTAATCCAAAATCCGTCGCAAGGAGGGTGTGAGAAGCCTGGTAGGTATTCAGCAAGGGCAATGTAACCAAGAGAAATTACTCAAACCCAAGTGAAAGCTGAGCATGATAGTCGGACAAGAGGAAAGTAAAAGTAAATAGAGGAAAGAACTAGGTGACAAAGGGTATTTCTAGAGGTCTACATACTGGCATGTACATATGTAAATATATTTATACAGGAGGGTTCGTAAATAGATCAACGTGCATATATTTATAGACTTAGTATTAAGGCAGTAGATGGACATTGCCAAATACTTACTCAATGCAAGAAGACGTTATATTAAATTGGCATTCCATGATGAACACCTTTCCAACATGCTGGTTGAAGAAAAATGTGTGCACTAGCAAATGTGGTGAAGAAAGCTGATGGTGCCTGGCTATCAAAAGTTATAGCATCTGGGATCTTACAGGCTTGAAAATAAAGAAGCGGCCATCTAGCTCAGAAGCAACAAAGCCCACATGGAGGAAGCACACCAGCCTGTGTGACCATGAACTGTTGAAGGGATCAGATATCAAGCATCAAAGAACACAAAAATCATGTCATTGTAAATGAGGGTGAGTGCAGAGTGGAGACTCAAAGCCCATTGGTAGGTAACTGGACACCCCCTTCCTGAAGGGATGTGGGGAGGAGATAAGCCAGTCAGGGTGCAGGGTAGCAACAATGAAACATGTTTCCTCTAGTTCCTAAATGCTTCCTCCCCCCACTATCATGATCCAAATTCTACTTTACAAATCTGGCTAGACAAGGGGATGTACAGAGAGATCGCCTTGGAGATTGGGTGGATGTTCCCACAGTAGCGTGGAGCCTCACAAGTGGTGGTCAGGCGTTTCCCCCAGTCACTTGTAGGACCTCAGGATTTAGGCTGGGGATGCCCCCACTTTTTATAGGGGAGAACAACCTGTGGCCTGGTGTGTGGGACAGGACCAGCGTGAATTCCCCAGCTGCTTGCCACACCAATAAGTGGGGGGTGGGAGCTCCCTCAGTTGGGCCTTCAGGTTTGCCCTAGGCATAGGGGAGTGGCCTGGAGACAGCTATTGTCTTGTGATGGGAAAGAGAGTGAAAGGAGAGGAAAAAGAGAGAAAGAGGAAGACACAGACTGGGGCAATAATGCCAACCAGACTGACAACCACTCACCCACACACAACTAAAATGCACAGAGTAAACAAAGGTGACAACAGTAAAAAAAAAAAAGAAAAGAAAACAACTAAAAAGGAGAACCAAATCTGTGGAGGCTGTGGTAGGAAGTAGAGAAGAGCTAGATGGAGCGGAGAAAAGCAGAAAACCTGTAAGAAGAGTCCAATAAAAGGAAAAAGAGAGAAAAGGAAGGAGAAGGAGAGAGTATTTTTTAAATGGTTAAAGAAATAACTGACCCTGTGTTATGCTGTGTGTAGCTCTGACTCGTCCTGTGTGCAGTACTGTCTTAGGGGTCAGGCTGCCCACTAGGAGGACAGGGTTGCCCTAGGCAGAGTGTAGGGCTCTGGAAACCAGCAGTGGTATGTGCAAGCAATGAGAGGGAGCAGAGAGAATCGTACAAGCTAAGAGAGAGGTGAAGAAAGCAAAGACAGAAAGAGGAAAGAAAGAAAAAGAGAATAAAGAGAAAGAAGGAAATAAATCCAACTGAGTTCACTAAGGTTGGCTGTGATGGTAAAGAGCAAGGAGAGAGAGAAGGAGGAAATAAAGTATAAAGTAGTAGCTGATCCCTGATTGCTTGGATGAGGGGCCAGAGGGGTTTAGACACTGCTCCAACATGGCAGGTCAGTGTGCCCTTTTAATGCCGGGACCCAGTGGTGCTGGGCAGAATTGCCCTAGTTGACGAGATCACCTTAGAGGCATGACGGAGGTTTCTTCAACGGTGCAGCGCACTGTAGGTGTTTGTCCCAGGTGCCTTGTGTGGTGTACAGCACTCCCACACAGGGCAGGCTGGAGTGCCTCCTGCTATTTGGGTTGATTTGCCCTAAGCGGAGGGAAGTGACCTGGAAGCCTTTAGTGGCATATGAGAGGAGAGAGTGGGAGAGAAGAGGAAAAAGAGGGGAAAAGGGGAAAAAAGAGGGATAAAGAAGAAAGCGAGTAAATAAAAGCCCAACACCAACCTGAGCACGTTGAAACTGAGTGCGGTGGAAAAGTTAGAAGGGCTAGTGAATAAAGTGAGAATAAGTAGAGCAGTGGGTAAGGAGGTAATGATACTTGATCACCTGTCCTTGAGGCCAGAGGAATTCCAACTCTTCCTCAAGGTCACGGGGTCATGGACTTGTAAGGTCTCTCTCTCTGGCCTAAATTCCAACCCCAGTCCTTGGCTCCCCGCGAGAAAAATTTCATGCGGAAGCCAGGCTCGTGATCCAAGTGAATTTAATGAGAGTTAAAAGAAGCTTCAGGTTTTACAAGGCACCCATAGGATTCCTTTGACCATGGGGCCTGGCAGAGACTGCCTCAGGTCATGCAAGGATCTCTCTCCTCCCAGGAAGACGACCAGACCACCCCTCTCCCTTCTGGTTCCTGCCTTTTCAAGGGTTCCCGGGGAGGCTGGTGAAGGACCCCAGGTCAATCCCATTGGCTGAACTGCAATCATCTGGCCCAGGTGGGCTGCTCCAGGTGCAACATCCATCGGAGCCCACGGGCAGGAAAATCCAGCTTTCCTATGCTGGCTCTCCTGGGCATGCGTTAATGGACTTTCCCATCCCTGATGTAGGGTTCCACAGATGCTGTGTGAGATTACTTCAAAAGCAAGATCGCGCCCGTGGCCAGGGGTCACTTGGGTGCTGGAGTACCTGCCTTGTGCTGCATGTAGCACTGCAGCAGGGGCTGGGAGGGGGCACTGGGGGGCTCCCTCAGCCCCGTCTAGGGCTCCAAGACCGGCAGGGCCTCCCCAGCTATGTGTAGAATCACTGAGAGGGAAGCTTGTTGTCCTATCTAGACTGCTGATGCTTCCTAGATCAGAGGATTTTCTTTTTTATCCCTCTGGCCAGCTAGAATGAAATTGTCTCCCACAGTCTCTGGGCTACAGCTCAGTGCTGTTTAAGGCTGACACTGCTACAGCGGGTCTTTGTTATGGTAAAAGCTGCCAGGCCCTGTGGCTGAGTTCTGGCATTCCTTAGCTAGGTTGCTTCTTATGCTGATTTATGTTAAGGGACTCCCCTATGTGGTGCTTGGAGCTGAGCAACCAGACTTGGGTTTGAGTTTTAAACCAATCATTTATGTTTCACCCTTAAAAAAAATTCTACTTGTGATGTGCTCAGATTTGGTGGCTGTCAAGCTGACCCCCAGAGGGGGAGATGCAGCTTATCAGGGGGGTTGTTTGCTAGTCGGCCAATTGGAACTAAATTTGCTCCCTGGACTCCCGACTTTCTGCCTTTTTCTCCCACACCATGATCTTCCTAAGGTAATAATATATTTTTTCTTCTACTCTAAATTATGGCTACCCACCACCAACCCCTGACCGTGAGCTCAAGGCATCCAACCGCATGGAGAGCTCAGTGTGGGGTTCCCCTCGTGTCTGAGATTCTGCCCCCTCTCAGGGCGTCCACCTGCAGGGATCCCTGCTCCAGGCAAGGGCATATCTGGCACCTGCCACTTCGTCAAAATTATAGTGCTTTAAAGCATTCTTGGTTTGCTTTGTGAGTGGAAATCCCACAAAAGAAGGGGTTCAGGAGAAACCCTGTTACCCTAGTTCTAATTTCAGAACTCCACCTCCCCGTTTCCTTCACCTAATTTCCTATTTTTCTGGTCTGGCAGCAGGAGCTCCAGATAGATGGGTCCTATCTGGTCGCCATTTTCTCTGAATCCCTCCATCTATTTCTTTTACACTCTTAAAAAGTACAAAACATTTACTCTACAAGCGCAAACAGATTTTCAAAAGCAGGGAAAAACCTGAACGTTCAGTACATGGTTCAATCGTCTTTTCATCACTGTGCCCTAACTATGCTGAGCTCCATGGAACTGCATGGAGGGGAGCTATTCTGGCGTCATCGAGCCAAGTGAGTGTTTTGAATTACCTCAAGTGAATATTTGACTGGAAAGCATAGGGTGTAAAAAAACCCTGAAATCAGTTGGTGCACATCCATCACAAAGAACAGGGCCTTGTACTTAAACCTTTTTTCCTGAAAATAAGCAGCCATCTAAGTGAGATATCAACTAAGGCCGCCCAGAACAAGCAGCACAGCCAGTGTGATGCCAGGGTGATAAATAAGAGAATCTCAATCTGCAGGTATGAACAAGAATCAGAGCTTAAGTTCGGAACACCCAGTTTGCAAAAGGACTCAAATGCACATGTGGGGTGAATTCCCTCTGACCACAGTCCATGGACATGAACAGATACAGTTAAGTTCAAATGTAACACCTGATCATTTGATCTCTTCAGACTAATTTTAATTTGGTTCCAGTTTTTAGTATTTTTCACTTTCTGTTCGATTGAGGTTTTTCTCTCTTTTATCATTGTTAGTTTTTCTTTTCTACTTGTTTCTTGATTTTGTTTTGTATTTTTTTTTAATACATATGAAATCCAGGAGAGGTAAATCCAGAGAGACACTAACAGAATTAACAATCACCTAGGGACAGGCAGGGAAGATTTGGGGGAGTGAGGGGGGGGGGGCTAACAAAAATGAATATAAAAGAAGGAAATGATGTAAACCTGATTGTGGTGAGGATTACACAAATCTTAATATGACTGAAGTATTGAATGATATATGTGAATTATATGAGAATTAAAATAAAACAAAAGCTGAGGTCAGAGATAGGGCAGCAATTTAGCCCTGAATCTTTTGGTGAAGATTGAATGTCATTTTGTGCCAAGAGCCCATTTTTCCACTCATGAAGTTTGGGGAACCGGCCATGCTCCTTCATCACTTTTCTTACCTCAATAAATGGGTACAGTTCACTCTTCTCCCTTTTCTTCTCTGTCACATACTTTGCAGCAGTCAGGGGAACAGAACTTACAGTCCTGAAAGGGATCCATGAGTGTTAGTCCAGGTAGACTAGAGAAACAAATCCACACTCAGATGTGTATAGGAAAGACCTTTATATACAAGAACAGTTGTATATTGAGAAAGCATTCCAGCCCAACCAAGATCAAGTCCATAAGTCCAATATTAGCCCATGTCTGATATCAATCTATAATGTTCTCTTCAGACTCATGAAACACCTTCAATGACCCCAAATGCAGGAAGATCACAGGTCAGTAGTTGCAAAGTCTTCTGCATCCAGTGGTGGTAGAAGCATCTCAGCTTTGGCAGGGTCTCCATGTGGCTCCTCCAGTTCCCAGGGCATGGGTTCTATCAGTGTGGTGCCATGTGTCTTGTTAGTAGGACATCTCTCAGGGAATGAGCAGAAAGATAGTCTCCTGCCTCCAAGGAGGAAATACCAGATTTCCCAGAACCCTGACGGGAAGGCCAGGCCCACAAAGAGGCCTCATTGGCCATAACCCAATAGAGAGACTAGAGTCTACCCCTTCACTCTTAATCCTCTCAAGTCCCAAATTGACACCAGATTGTATAACTACAACAGACCACCCCTTGTCCATTTGACATTTTCACAAAATTCTTTAGCCGTATATAATTTCAAAACAATAATAGAATCATATCAGTATCTAACAGTATAATATGAAAATGCATACATTTCACTCCGTGCCACCCTCCTTTAAACATAATATTCTGTAAGTGATGAAACAAAAATATCCTATGCTTAACAATTGCAGGTAAGGTACACCCACATATTAATCCTATAATTCTATGAATATATTCCAGTATCTATGAAATCTTGTAAGCTAGCCACTTCACGCCTTTATCTGGCCCATTTTGGCTATCCAGTTTCTCTACTGCCTACTTCCATCAACCCAGTGCTCTGAGGAGACAATCATATTCTTCAATATAAAGAGTCTTCATGCCAGTTGGAACCTTGTGAAGTCCACATCCACAAGAAAGTCAAAGCAGGACAGTTCGTCTATACAGTCTGCAGCAGTATATACCAGTGCACAGGCTCAACATTCTTCTCTTCATCTGGTCGGGTTCGGGTCAAGTCAATGTGGGCTCCCTCTCTTGGCCTCACCTCAGTGTCCATTGGTCGCATTGCCTTTAGGCCTTGGCCCCATCACCAATTCTCCACAACTCTAGTCCCCTCAGAGTAGGTCATGGACTTCAAACGAGTCAACCTGCTCTCATCTTCTTCTCTACTGCCTGTAAACCAGGTCCACGAGTGTCAGTGGTCAGAATGAACCCGCTGCTCTATTGCTGCTATTCTGCCACTTTCACTCAACAAGCAGATCCAGGTGGTCACCTAGCAATCATTTCAGGCTTCTACAGGCTCCCTTGAATGTTCAGTACTAGAAAGGAGTTTCTTCAGGCTTTGAGATTTTTTTCCAGTTTCTGACAAAAACCACTATTCAAAATTCAAATATTACAAAAGTTCCCTTTTAATGCACATGAAGCTCTTCCTCACAGTGGGAGCAGTGCACAGAAACGGACCTTGATGCTGGGCTGCTCTGTGCGTGCTTTGGTCAGTTGGGAGCTGCTGATTCACAGATTCACTTCACGTGGATGAAGATGCTTGTTTGCTTCCCCGTGAGTTTATCGCGCTTCAACAGAGAAGAACCCTGTTCTTGGGTTTTGCCTCTGCCTTGCTCCTAGCACCGCTGGAATAGAAAGATTACAAATGATTTTTTTGTTGTTGTTTTAAAAAACAGAAAAGAAATGCCGTGTACCTGTTAGGTAAGTAGAGGCAGAACTGAGGGTGGTCGCTGTGCATGCCAAACCTCCTCCCCATCACAGACAGTTGAAAGCTGCTTCAGGCTGGAAAGATGCACACATTTAGGTCCTTGTGACAGGAAGCAGGTCAACCTGGGCGGGCCCCCATCTAGACCAGGTGGGCTTAATTCAGTCAATGGGGTCAAACAGTACCGTCAGCCATGCCTACCAACAGGGTATGGGTGGGGGCCTCCCACCAGCTGTCATGCAACCCAGCGCGCGTGGGCTGTCCAGTCCGCCCCCACCCCCCACGAGCATATTTGCCTCTTCTATCCTTTATAAAGTCACTTGGATCACAAACTAGGTTTCTGCGTCAATTGGTTCTTGTGTGAAGCCAAGGACAGAGGTACATTTCTCCCAGAGAGAGCCCTCACATAACCAAATCAGATTATAGCCTTCAGTGTTAGGGTTCCAACGAATTTTGGGGGAATATCTCAAGTGGTAGTGGTAAGGACACAACTCAATCCATATTATCTCTTTATTTTGCTCAGCCAGATGCTTGCCCTTTGAGCCTGAATTGTTGCAAGGCTTATTACCCCATCAAGTGTTCCCAGAGCAAGCCCTAAATGGGCAGTAGTCACACACAAGGAAGATTTTCAGGGGACACTGTTAAGAATGATTAATGCTTAAGTGTTCCTTGTCTCCCCAAATGTACCATCTGGCAGAAAATTTGTTAGATCTCTCTCCTGGGAGAGATATACCTCAGCTCTTGAATAACTCTCCTGGTCATAGAAGTCAAATTCCAAGCTTTTCATCCAACATTCATAAAGCTAAATAAATGTTACATAAACCTAAGTTCTCTATCTTGGATAAGACAAAGTAAAACCATGACTTGAGAAGGTTTTCATTGAGGACAGAGACAACTTCAGATATTCTAAGCCTATGAAATTGGTCATGATTCAGGCAACTTGCCAAGGAAGCAGGTAATACCTAGGTGGGAGGTGGAATGAATAAGAACTTGCACTAAGATTCCATTCCATCAGGTGCAGCTGGTGACTTTGGAGGCCCAGAGCAGGCAGTGGGAGAGAGAAGACCAGAGCAGGGGAGGGATGTGATGAGCTGGAGGGTAGAGGGAGGGATTATGTGTTGTCCTGCTGTACCTCCCACCCCACTGTGACCCTTTAGTGATGTGGGCCCAGGTTTGTGATGCAAGTGGGTTTGAAGCCAGAGGGGACTCAGAGTGCTCAGTTGCCTGAGTGCAACCGCTGTATCCAGAAGATGGAGGAGATTCTCTTTCTGCTGGAACAGAAAAGTGCTTCCTGGCTGACCTACCAATACCCCACCTGGTTCACTGTTTTGACCTTGGGCATCCTGTATGGAGTGGGTTGCTTCTTCCTGGTCCTCCCCTTCCTTCCAAATACTCCACCTGTGCGACCACCCAGGAAAAGGATAAAGGTAAGAAATTCTCAACCCAGCCATAGGAGAGATTGATTTTTCCTTGTTTTATAAATTTTTCCTTTCGTAATTAATTTCCTGATAGGGGAAATCTCAAGAAAGAAGAGACCATCAGCCCTGGCTTTGGAATGTTGATGAGGGCTGGTGCGTCCTTACTCACTGTTAGGACTTTGTTCACTGCATTGGTATCATTTTATCCTTGCCGGCTTATGTTGATTTTCATTATTTCTGTTGGCTTTCCCTGTTTGTGAAGCACAGGAGGCGTGGATGCATCATGATCATGGACACAAGGGTTGACAGAGTTGCAGGTGGAGAGATCTCATGGCAGAGGGAGGGATTGTGAGATCAGCAGTGTGGAGAACTTCCCCATCGGGAAGCTAGGGAGTGAAGGGGGATTGATTTCAAGACGAAAAAATGAAGGAGGCCAGAGGGGACAGAGAGCTTTAGACCTGACTGTGATTACACAACTCCTTTTGAAGGCAATTTAACCATGGAGGGGGGGGGTGTTGTTCTAAAATGGATATGGTAATCATTGATTGTACCATTGCCCTTGATCTGATTGAACGACTGAACTATTGACTCGTATGATATGTAAATCATTTGCCAGTCAGATGAGCATTCAAAAATATTTCTCTTTGAAGATCTCAGACCTCCCATCTCTAGTTGTTATAGAGGGCAATAGGTAAAAATCCCCAATATAGTGACGCAGTGGCTAAGGACTAGATGACTAGACATTTCAAAGGGCAGCTCTCATCACTGGGTCCTCAGTCTCTTTCCTTGAGCTCCAGTCTCTGGGCCAAGGCTCCTTTTCTGTCTGGGCTAATTGAGAAAGCATGGCTGACCCCGGGGAGGAAGTGGTCAAGGGCTGGCCCAGAGCTTCAGCCTCCATAATCAAAATCTTGCCCACCAGAACACTGAGTGCTGAGAGTGTGTGCTCTCCGTGAGCAGAGGAAGGCTGACGGAAGAAATGCACTCTAGGTCTCACACAGAAGCTGGTTTCTGGGCTTTAGTCATTCCATGGAGATTGTCATTCTTCTAATCACCAGTAAATGCCTGCAGTTTGTCACAAAGAACAGATGCAGGATTGGATTCCAGCCTGACTTCCTCTCTTGTGCCCCAGCCTCAGGTGGAGACAAGGAGAAGCAGCAGGTCAAGGGACAAAGGTGACGCTCTGAAAGGTAAGGTTCTGCCCATTCAACCAAGCTCTGTAAGCTCTCCTGTCCCCTCCTCTGCAGGATGCCAGTGGCAACAGCCCGTCTCTCTCAGGTAATAATCCTGAACAAAAGGATACTGTGGATGGAAACAGAACCCAGATATTTCCCAGATGTACAGGAGGGGCCTAGGATGGGATGAAGGCTGGCCAAGGTAGGACCCAGTAGGGGGCAGTGGGGGTGTCAGGAGCAGATTCTGGTGGATTTGGAGGTGGAACATTGAGGGGTAACTGCGATAAGCTGTGTAACTTTGCCAAGGTTCAGATTGCTCACTGAGACCCCACAGACAATATTGGAAACCGATGCTCCTTGAAATGCCAAAGCACCTCCTGCCCGTGGGAGTAAGCTATCATTTGACCTTGAGCTCTGGAGAGTCCAACGTCCTAAGTGCACAGCCCGTGTGACATTCCTTTCGGTCCTCTGGGAGGGCTGCACCATAACGGTTCTCTTGATTTCCAGTTTTCCGAAGCTTCCTGCAAGAACTATATGGCGCTCAGAACCTGCGTTTGCGTCTTAGGCAGAAGTAAGTAACCTTCCTGCTTCACCGCGGGGTGCATCTTCCAACCAGGGTGCCTGTGTGGCCTCGGGCTGCAGAGCAGCTGGGATGCGCTGGTTTGGGGGACACTTTCAGGGATGGGCAGAGAATGACAGGAGTCCCGGGCAGTGGGGTGGGGCAGGAAGAGCAGGCCATCAAGGCTTGGGGAGGGGCTGAGCTTGCACCGACCCTTGCTAGCCTGCTAGGTCTCTTGCCCCTTCAGTCCTGGCTGTAATCTGGTCCTTCTGTCTCCTGCAGCCACTTGGGAAACCCACTTGACACTGGCAGCTTTGGTCAACAGAAAGCTCAAGCCCTCTCTGGTAGCTGGCGAAATAGAGGTACGGCTGAAGTCCACGTCGGTACGCGCGCCCCACACGGTTCTGCGGCTCATCCATTCCGGACACCTAGGTCTCAGAACTCCACCCTTCCACGGGCCCAGATGTGCATCTCAACTTCTCAAGTCTTACCCGCCTTGAGTCAATCACCAAACTGCGCACATTCCCATGAACCTGACAGTCTTTCACCCACACCACTGGCTCTTCCCTCACCCAGTGCCAAACCCCCGGATTCAAAGGCCTACCTGCAGCCTCCAAGCACTCTCTGGGACTCACCAGCCCCGCACCCCACAGGGACTCATTCTCAGAATGACTTGTTGGCAAGGCCCAGGCAGAGCCCATCTCCACCCAACCGCTGCTCCACACCTGCCATGGCAGCCATCACAAGTCAGGATCCCACAGGCCTCCCTACTGCCTCCCCACCCCAGTGTTGGGCAGCTGCCAAGAACTTACAGCTTCCCTCCTTGGAATACTTTGGGTCTCTGAAAGAGCACTCTACCTGGCACCCCCAAGAAGACACCTTTCGGGAAGGACCCACAAAGAGGCAGGGGGAAGTAGGGAGGCCCACCTTGCTCAACCCCAATGTCCACAAGCTGCTGGAAATAGAAATCACAAAGGCAGAGAAATGGAATATTTGGGAAGAAAAAGGAAAGGGTGTATCAGAATACCATCTGCAGGCCTTAAATATGTTGAAGGCACTCGATGGGGAGCAGATCACTGCACCTCCCCAGCCCTTCTGGAATGCCAGCATCAAAGCAGAGCAGATACCCAGCGCTCAGAAGCATTTTCCACAAAAATTCAGTGAGTTTTTCTGGGGTCTACCTTTTCTGCACAGCGAGTCTCTGGCAGCTGCTCTCAGGGTCTCTGGATCTACCCTAGAGTTTCCCACTGTCTTATTTAATGAAATTCCTAATGCCTTACCAGCTCAAATGCAAGCTAAAGAGTACCCACTCTTGTTGCAACGTCACTCCTTGCCCTACACTGAAGGCCGATTCCAACTTTTACTTCCAACTGCATGCCAAGCCCAGGCCCCACCGCCGGGTACAGTCCTGACTCCGCCCGGTCCACAGCCCCGTGGCCCACTCGCAGTACCTTTTCCTCCTCCTCACAAGAGTCCCTGTGATGAATCCTGTCTTACCGTCCACACTAAGTCCCAATCACGCATTCCAAATTCACTTCAACAGCTGGAAAGCCATTTTTTAAAGAAACAACAGGAAAGTGAGAGTTCTTTACCATTTATGATACCACCACCCCAGGAAGCTTTTTGTCTTCGCAAACCCACTCATCCCCAGGACAATCAGAAGGTCCAGACCCCAAAGACAGACCCCAAGCTTCCTGGCTGCTTGAAGCAATCGGAGCTCCACCGCCAAGAGAACTTCCCTCAATTGCAGGGGCCCCTCGGCAATGGGACTCTTGAGTCTCTGACACTAAAGCAGCCTCAGGAAAAATGGCCAGGGACTTGTCTGGATATGAAGCAGCCCGAATGCTCCTGCTCAACACCTGGAGACAAGCAGGGGAAGAATGTAATGAAGACGGTGTCCCCAGGAAGATGCACACACCCTGGACCGTCGCCTGCGTGCTGCAGAGCCGGGGTCCAGCTGAGGAACAACTCGGTCAATGGACAAGGGAATTACTTGAGGAAAATATCCAAATGTAATCTATCTCTCTGGGGATCAGGAAACTACTGCCCAAAAGGAACTCCGGGAGCCGACTCAAAGGAGTTAAGTGATTTGAGGATACACAAGGGGATTAACGCAGGAACTTACACCCTAAGGGGTCCAAATAAAATCCTACTGGAAAACACCCTGAATGTCCACATGTGCAGGAAGGTGGAGCAGATTAGAAAGGATCAGATCCCTGGCATTGTTTGCCGTTCATGTCTTGCGACCACGCACGCTTTGTCTATTTCCCTGACCCACCCACATGTTGTCAATGTGGCCTCCTGGGGAGAGCTGGAAGATCTGAACACAACGCAGAGCCTTTCCTTTCTCAGCCCGGGCACTCAACAGGTGCTGGACTCGCATATCGTAAGGCTCCAAATGAGGCAGAGGTGGTGCATGCCCCTCAAAGTCCTTGAGCCCACAAACCTCTGTAGGACAAGAAAAGACAACGCAATGTCCTTTCCAAAGTCCACCTGCTTAGCCACCCCTAAGTATTGAACTAACCTAGTAACTGAGGCTGCCAAGGTCCTGGGAGAACCCTGTCAGGCAGACTGGGGAGAGAGAGTGACCACAAAGAAATCAAGCCCTACCCTGGAGAGTCCTTTTGCTGATTGCTCCCCTACAGAGGAGCCTGTTCAGGGAACCCCAGCCTACCCCCCACTTGATAATGACAGTGGATGCTCATTGGCCCTCAGGCAGCCGTTTCCAGCCTTCATGCCCAGTATCCTTGGCAGAACCTTCCAGAATGAAAGTGTCCAGAGAGAAAGAGCCTAGAGCAAACCTCAAATCCAGTACTGACCAGCAAGGAGTTTTTTTTAAGACTTATGGCGCATTAGGGTGTTTTAGAAAGCCTTTTACCATGTATTTAATGGTCTTAAGATGTTTTAGAGGGTCTTTAGGAGTGGTCTTAGCATTTTAGAAATATTTTAGATGTTTTAGGGTTTTTAAGGCATTTATAGTGTTTTTACGACTTTTAAGGTGTTTTTAGAACACGCCTGACAGGTACACACTATTTCAATCAGGCTCTGGTTAGTGCCTCTCAATCAATTGGTGACATGGGAGTCTGGATAATGGATTACCTTTACTCTGCAGATGAGAAAACTCACTCAAAAAGACACAGGTGTTGACCCACAGGCACACAACTGGTTAACAACAAAGACATATTCACAACCAGTGTTGGGAGCCAGAGCCCTAAGCCCCACATACCTGTCCCCAGCCAAACAGTCAATCTATCCTGAACCATCAAATGATCTGAGCAGATCCTCCCACCCAACTCACCTTCCCATGCCAAATATTTTATTTCAGAAGGTGGCAGTGAATCTGCAGCTCTGAGAGAGGGACATATCTGATCGGAGCACATGGAGCAGATGAAGGGGGAGGAGGGGAATGTGGAGCACATCCTGGCACACCAGGACTTGAGGATGATGTTCCCACTCAGAGAATCCAGTCCACATAGAAGACCACATGGCCAGCCCCACGATGAGACAAGACACCCCTCAAAGACCCATAGCCTTAGAGGGGACAACACTGAAGACACAGTGTGGGAAATGCGCCCGAACTAATCCTGCCACACCGAGGCATAACACTAAGGGGGTACAGCAGAAGAGCAAGAAAACGAAGCATCAAGGTACCCAGGGAATGCCAAAGGATGACTTTGAGGCCAGTACTTGGTACACCAACAGACTGGACTGGAAAACACTCTTAAAGGCCAACAAACCGACCTTGAACTAACGATGAGCCACTTCTTTCTTGTTGAGTTGTTTTCATTCATTGTCATTGGATTTTGGTTGTTTTGTTGCTTTTAGTGCTTGGTTTTGCTCTGTCTTGTTTTGTGTATGTTATTACATCTACAGGTCTGTCTAAATAAGATAGGCTGGACGAACAATCTGGAGGAGAGAAAACAGGACCAACACTTCTGGGGAGACATGGGAGAGAGGGAGGTGTGGGGAAAGGTAGTGGTGTTAAGAAACCCAGAGAAAAGGGAAGAACAGGTGATGCAAATCGGTGGTGAGGGGGATGTAGGAGGCCTGGTAGGGAGTGATCAAGGGAAATGGAACCAATGGAACCAAGAGGAATTACTGAATTACTGAAGCACAAATGAAAAGTGAGCATGGCAGTGGGCCCAAGAGGCAAATCAAAGGGAATAGAAAAGCAAGCTAGGAAGCAAGGGTCAATTATAGAGGTTTAAAAAAAGGCATGTACATATTTAAATATATGAGCATGGGGAAATAGATCTATGTCCCTATATTTATAGGTTTTGTATTAAGGTAGCAGATGGACATTGGGCCACTGCTCAAGGACTCCCTCGTTGCAAAAATACTGTTCTATTAAATTGGCATTCTATGATGCTCACCTTCCCTACACGATCACTGAACACAAAGCAGGTACATAAGCAAATGTGGTGAAGAAAGCTAATGGTGCCCAGCTATCAAATATATAGCATGTGAGGTCTTAAAGGCTTAAAGGAAAACAAGCGCCCATCTAGCTCAGAAGAAACAAAGCCCACATGGAAGAAGCACACCAGCTTGTGTGATCATGAGGTTTTGAAAAGATTTGGTAGCAGGCATCATCAGAACAAAAAAAATCTTATCATTGCGAATGAGCGGGGAGTGCTGGGTACAGACACAAAGCCCATTTACAGTCCTCTGGACATCCCTAACAGAAGGGTGTCAGGGAGGAGATAAACCAAGACAGGTACCAGATAATAACGATGAAACACAGCTTTCCCCTAGTTCCTACATGTTTCCTATCTCCCACTATCATGATCCCAATTCTAATTTACAAATCAGGCTAGACTAGAGAATGTACACTTGGACAGATAGGAACAGGAAACATGGGGAATCCAGGGTGGATGAGCCCTTGAGGACCAGTGTTATGAGTACAGACTCGGGAAGGGTGGAGGGAGGGTAGGTTGGAAAACGGAAACCGTATACAGGGATCTACATTTAACCTCAACAGAAAAGTGGGTGAAGGAACATCAGACAGTGCAAGATATGAGAAAATAATTAGTAAATTATCAAGGGTAGCTCGAATGGAGGGGGAAAAATGAGGAGCTGAGGCCAGGGGCTTGGGTGGGGTGGAGAGTGGATATTTTGAGAATAATGAGGGCAATGAATGTACAAATGTGCTTTACACAACCGATGTATATATGCATTGTGGTTAGTGTTGCATGAACAATTTAAAAAAAGGTCTGGACAGAGGGCACATGCAAGGATGATCTCAGGCTGGATTAGATCAGCAAAATCACCTCCTGGAGTTGCCTCACCCTGTGTCTATTCCTGAGTCAGGCATGAAGCTTAGGGCCCATAGTCCCAGGAGCTGGACAGGGAGGGAGGCGGGGTTCTGAGGTCATTCCATAGGGGCAATGGCCCTCCTGTCCTGCCGGGCCCACCCTCCTTTGTAATCCTGCTGGCTGGAGCACGGCTTTCATGGAGTCCACACCATGGGAGCTCTACTACTCATGGGGGATTGGCAGGAAGCCTCTGCTTATGCGCACACACCACCACCTAGCTGGAGGATCTCTGTGAACAAAGCCTGAGGCAGACAACAAGCCCACTAATTGATGCTGTAAGAGATACAATCAGCATCCAGAAACCTGCAACTGGGAGTAAGAGGCAGCATACTTGGCCCCAGCCACTCCCACTGCCATCTTCAAGGAGTGACATTCTAAAGCAGAGGGTTTTCAAAAGGCACTGCCAGGACTGTGGAATGAGCAGCTCATTTGTGGACATGGATACTGTGTGATCCAGAAGTATTACCTCTTCCTTTCCATTCAGGTGAGACAAAAAAAAAGTTCCAAATAGAAAGCCATGCATCTAAACAGTATCCAATAGCCACTCATGTGCAGTGCTGCTGCCTCCAAAGAGCTTTCCTAGGTTTTTCTCTCTGTGGACAGATATACCTTGGTCCTTGGCTCTGCATGAGAAAGAATTCACGCCAAAGCCAGGTTTGTGATCCAATTGTGTTTTAGGAGAGATAGGGAGGCATGGTAGGCAACCCTGGTGGACCCCAGTGGCTGAATTGAATTTACTTGGCCTAGGTGGGTCAATGTGGGTGCAGCACCCACCCAGGTGTACCTGGCCTTCCTGACTGGAAACCTGGACCTCTGAGCACGCTCGGTGTGCCACTCTTTCCTGGGTGGCTAGCTTGGCCCTCTGAGCATGTATCATGGACAACCTAGTCCCTATGCTAGCTACCTAAAATTTACACCCTGAAGAGATATGGACCCAAATCTTTGGGGTACAAGGCGACGACATCTTTAGGTCCTTCCTGCTGGCAAAAGGGTGAAGTGGGGCTTTGGGTCCATACCCTTTCTACTCTGCTGGGAGGGGTTGTCCATTCAGGTCTAGGATGGATAAGGTTGAGGTGGTCCAGGAGATGGTGGTCCTAGAGGTGGCACACTTGGTTCAGAGGGCTTGGTAACTTGAGAACTTCTGGAAAAACAAACAAACGGACAAAAGGGTGAACAGTTTAACTGAGGCAAGGCTAGGCTTGTGAGGTGGCAGTGCCCTTGAAATTAGGTGAGTGTCACAGGAAACAAAAAAAATCTTAGGATTATCAGGCATGTGTGTTTGTTCGTTCTAAGTATAGGCACGGGAGTAAAAGCATCCACAATTTCCCCTATGAGGGTACAGGGTTTGGGAACTACTGGGTGCACTGAGATCACTGTTTCATTTATGATCCTAATGTTTGGACCCACTGCTAAGAACCATGCTTCTATTTAATCCTATTATCCCTCAATTATTAACTTTGGTCAAACAAATTTTGTTTTCATTAATTACTTTCATAGTTATCTATCTATCTATCTATACACACACATTTAATTGAATGGAATGAAAAGGTCATGCGTTATAGCGTTAAATTGTAATATTGGAATACTACAGCGGGAGTCAACAGGGATCAAAAGAAAGTAAGTGTCTGAGTCATTTTTAATTTTCTTGGCTTCAAATTGAATAAAAGACTTGTAAATTACCCAGAGACCAAATTCCCATGGTGCCTCCTACAACGGGTAGAATGTTCAGGGATGTTTCAGGGCTGGGAGATTAGTAACCCCTAAGTCCAGGATCCCTTAGGGCAGGGGTCCTCAAACTGTTTACACAGGGGGCCAGTTCACTGTCCCTCAGACCGTTGGAGCACCAGACTATAGTTAAAAAAAACCAAACTATGAACAAATTCCTATGCACATTGCACGAATCGGCTACTAAGTAGGACATGCAGAGGCAGCAAAAACACCCTGAGGGTGGGATAAATGTCGTCAGGCCACATGTGCCCCACGGGCCACAGTTTGAGGATGCCTGCCTTAGGGGTTCCTGGGTGCACTGGGGATGAAGGTCTCTACTGCTCCTCAAAAGGAGAAATGCTGTAACTTCTGGCATTTCGGCCCACTTTCCAATCACTTTACAAAACTGTTCCAGGTGAATCAGGGTTAGAAGGGAAAGTGTACCATTCTCTGGCCACCATTCTCCTTTCTCAAATAAAGTTGCATAGTGTATCAGCTTTTGTTTGTCTAGCCTCTGTGTCAACTCTATCCCAATTGGACAGGATTCATGCAAGGGGGCAATTCCTGAGTATGAAGCTGCTAAGTCCCATCTAGAAAGCACAAAAGAAGGCTATGTAGAGCCTGCTGCCTCAAGGTCAATAAACCCCACTTGAGAGCGAGCCCTTTATTGCCCTGAATCTGTTGCCTCAGGAAGATGCCCCAGCAAGAAGTAAGGGATCAAAGACAACTCACTGAGGTCGACTTTAAGTCCAACCATTATTCTAGACAAGCTAGGAGAACCACTGCTTGGAATGGCCCCACGGCCCTCCAAGATGCCTGCTGGCGGGAGCAGACTCTCAAATCTCTGAAGGGAAGGGGCATCTGGAAGCTCAGGGAACCTTAAGGGAATTGGAATTTCTGTCTGGAACATCGTGGCAGTGGAACTGTGTAGTAAGAGCTTTCCCCAAAAGTGCCTTAAGCAGCAACACTGAAAGCCTAAAGGTAACAGTTACACAGGAAGGGTTCCATATGCCATTGGCCTAAGCCTGGGCCACGGAAAACCAGCCTGTAACAAGGAACAAACCTACACTGGTAGAACACTAACACTATAACGCCTCAAGTTTTAAATTCAGGAAATAATTTTAAACATTTTTATTCTTTACTTTCATAGTTATCAATATGTATATATGGCATTCAAATATATAAAACGTGCAATGTTTTTGAAATGTAACCAAATTGTCACATTGATAATTTATAAGTTTGGTACTAGATAAGTTTCAATTAAATGTTATAAAAATGTTGTGCTGGGCATTATAGGGCTAAAGCAGCTTGTTTGAAAAGCCAGGAGAAAGGGAATGGAGGGGAAAAGGGAAATATTTGGCTCCCAGGACAAGGCAGGGCTAACTCCCAGGTCTATTCAATCAGCTCCCTAGGCAGTGCCCTTCCACATGTTTGGGCTGGTGGGCACCATCTTGGCCAGGGTCACAGGCCCCGTTTCCCCATGGCCACAATGGCGGCTATATAGGATCTCTGGGAAAAGCTTAAACAGCCTTGACAAGAGTGAAGCCATTATGAGCTGACAGAAGGCACCATGTAAAGTAAATAAAGTAGCTATGAACTGTAAATGAACTAGCTGATATAGGGGAGGTAGGCTGTGCAGATGTGCCCAAGGGAATGTCCCAAAGGATATGGATGCTCAGAAGATTCGCGAGAGCGACCAGAGCAGTCTTTGTTCAACTAAGAATGACTAACTGCAACACCCTGCTTCTCTACTCTGCCTGCTTGCACACCTGCACATTGCAAAAGTATAAAAACCTTTGGACAATTAGACTGGGGCTGCTCAGGAAAAAAAACTTTTTCTGTTGAACTTGCCAGCGGTCGGAGTAGTTTTCTTTCTGGGAATGGAGAGTGGCTACAACATTTCGAGGTGCACCGAGATCCAATTGCCACTGTCTGGGCTTGCTTAGAAAGGAAACCTCCTTAACAGGAGTGCTCTCCCCAGAACTACGGATTTCTGATTTCTCTAGGCCAGGGGTCCTTAAACTCTTTAAACAGGGACCAGTTCACTGTCCCTCTGATCAGTTGGAGGGCCGAACTATCATTTCAATAAAACTATGAACAAATTCCTATGCTTCCTGCACATACCTTATTTTGAAGTTTAAAAAAAACACACAAACAAACGGGGCACAAACACTCGGCGGACAGGATCAAGGTCCTCGGCTATCCGCATGTGGCTCACAGGCTATTGTTTGAGGACCCCTGCTCTAGGCGCTCACAAAGAGAATGTAGTTTCAGCCCTAAAGCCTGGAGACTCCGCAATTTGTTTAAAGGTGATTGGACAGAAGGAGTTCCTGATTTGCCCATGCAAGACTCGTTTTCCCTTCCCCTATTTCTCAGAGTTCATAGTTATGTTTATGGGGAACCAGGACATCCCTATCTGATCCCTAAAATTGATGCGTGGAATGACATTGCCACTAATAAGCCAGCATAAACAAAAGACTTACTTCCTCCTGCAACAGAAAGGGTTCTTGTTTCAAGATTTCAGGAAACATGGCAGGACCAGAAAAAAAATAGACCCAAGGTCCTAAAACCACTAAGGTGGAGGCTGCCCTTCCCCAACCCCTCCCCATACCCCTCCGTCTCGGCTTTATTCCTTTTTGCAGGAGGACTCTGGGAGTGGGAGAACTAGCTTACGACCCTTCATTATCACTGCCACCCTGTCAGGTGCATGGGGCTGGAGAGAGAGAAATACTCATAACTCTTTTCTGAGTCCACACCCCAACATACACTAGGGCTGGTATGGGATCTCGACCGCCCCACCCCCCAAGAAGGATGATTCGGCAGCAGCCATTCTACACTCAAGGCAAGCAGCCCCAACACCTGGGGAAGACCCCTGAGTCCCTTTTTGGGTATATATCCCCTTGTATTCCAGTGATTTGTATAATTGGAATCAACAAAATCCCTTTTTCTGACAAAGCAGGTCTGATTCCTTGATAGAAACGGTTTTCCATATGCATTAGCCCACCTCCAGAAATTGCCAGCAACTTCTCCAGGTGCTGTTCACAACACAGGTACAGTAGCCCTGCCAGAGAGAGGCCCAGTAAGCAGTCAATGGACATGATGGTCAGACAGCAGGCACTCCCCATGTGAGGGAAACTCTTTTTGCCACTGCACGAAAAATGTGAGATCCAAACTCCTTGCAAGGCACAGAAGGCCTAACCAGGTATCACCAGTTTCTCTTGCAGGCCCTCAGTGGAACAGCTAGAAAACCTATGAATTTATCTAAGGTCAGTGAGAATTTTCAGGCTCTTACAAGAGAATGTCTGCGTGCCTTTTTAGAGTGACTGATGGAAGCCTACGGGCTTTATATCCCTAACGGCCTGGAGGCCCCGAGAACAGGAGGGCAATAAGTATTGCCTTTATTACTCAGTCTGCCTCAGACATGAAAAAGAAGTGGGAAGGGTTTGACGGGAAAAATCTTAGTGATTTGGTACAAGTGGCTCAGCGGGTGTGTAACAACAGAGATGATCCTACCACGACAGAGACAAAGAAACTAGTTAAAATACTAGTAATTGCCATGAGAAACCCCAGAGACTCAGGAAAAGGAGAGCATGGCCCACTTACGGAGAGACTGACCTGTGGGCACCGCCAAGCCATGGGGCAGGATCAATGTGCCTACTGCAGGAAAGAAGGACATTGGAAAAATCAGTGCCTTGAATACCCCAGGAGAAGCAGACAACCCTCCAATAGAGAGGACGGGCCTCATCCACACCTAGAAAATCCCAATCAAGAGACAATAATGCTTGAAGAAGCTGAATGAAGGTGTCAGTGCTCTGTTTCACTTGGTCCCCAGGATCCCAGGCTAACTGTCCAAGTAGGAGGCCAGCCAGTCAATTTCTTAGTGGACACAGGGATTACCTTCTCAGGTTCAGAAAAGAGTACAGGCAAATTGTCAAAAGGAAAGATTTGAATTACTGTCAGCATATGATTGCTTCCAAAAATAACTCACACCAGAAGATTTGCATGGAGGTTAGGTGGGTTTCTCAAGACATCATGATAAAAAATATCTGTCTGCCCTTTGTCCCAGTTAGCCATATGATTTTTATGGCACTGGCCCCTGGCTTGGCTGTTGAGCCATGGAAACTGTTTTTGCAGGACGTGAGGCGGTGGCCTGTGGCCATCAGTGGAAGGACAAAATCTCCACAGTGGTCTTCCTGTTTCAATATGGAGCCACCTATATCACCTCTCGGACATTATTGTTGTCCTGGGCTCAGAATCGCCACCCCAGGTCTAGAAGGCACCTAACAGATCCACACTATTTGAATCAGGCTCTGGTTAGCCCCTATCGATCACTTGGTGACATGGGAGTCTGGACAATGGAGTACCTTTACTTTTCGGATCAGAAAACTAACTCAAAAAAACACAGGTGTTGACCCAGAGGCACACAACTGGTTAAAAACAAAGCCAAACTTAGAAACATTTTCTGGAGCCAGAGTTCTGAGCCCCTCGTGGCTGTGCCCAGCCGAGCAGTCCCTCTCTCCTGGACACACCAAAGATCTGAGCAGATATTCCCTACAACCCCTCCCAAAGATTTTATTTCAGAGGATAGCATTGAATTTGCATCTCCTGGACAGAGACATTATCTGATCAGAGCACACAGAGATGAAGGGGAGAAGGGGAGAGTGGAGCACATCCTGTCCCACCAGACCTTGAGGATGATGTTCCCACTCAGAGAAGTCAGTTCACATAGAAGACCACATGGCCAGCCCCACGACGAGACACAACGTCCCTCAAAGACCCATAGCCCTAGAGGGGACAACACTGGAGACACAGTGTGGGAATTACCCCCAAACTGATCTCGCTACACCGAGGCATAACACTAAGGGGGTACAGCAGAAGAGCAAGTAAAAGGAGCAGCAAGATCCCAAGGAAATGCTAAAGGTGGACTTTAGGGTCAGGGTTTGGTGCCCCAAAAGACTGGACTAGAAAACACTTCTAAAGGCCAACACATAGCCCTTAAACTATCTATGAGCTTTTCTATCTTGTTGACCTTTGTTTTCTTTTATTGTAATTGGATTTTTGTTGTTTTGTTTATTTTGCTGCTTGGTTTTGTTCTTTCTTGTTTTTGTGCATGTTATTGCCTCTACAGGTCTGTCTAAATAAGATAGGCTGAACGAACAATCTGGAGGAGAAAAAAAAACGGAACTAGCACATCCTGGAGGACATGCGAGAGAGGGAGGTGGGAAGAAAGGTAGTGGTGTTAAGAACTCCAGAGACAAGGGAACAAAAAACTCCACCTCTCCGTTTCCTTCACCTAATTTCCTATTTTTCTGGTCTGGCAGCAGGAGCTCCAGATAGATGGGTCCTATCTGGTCGCCATTTTCTCTGAATCCCTCCATCAATTTTTTTTACACTCTTAAATAGTACAAACTGATTCATTTATGATGCTAAGGTCTTGGACCCGCTGATAAGACCCATCCTTCTTTTTAACCCTATACTGCTTCAATTATAATTTTGGGAAAAAATTATTTTTTTTTGCTGTGGACTTTCATAGTTATATATATATATATATATATATACATTTTTTAAAATGCTATTAAAACATCATATTCCGCGTTATAGCGTTAAATGGAAATAATGGGCTAGTACAGGAGGAGTCAATAGTGACCAAAATAGAGTAACTACCTAAGTTATTTTGAATTTTCTTGGGTTCAATTGGAGTAAAGGCTTGTAAATTACCCGGGGTCCAAATTCCCATGTAGCCTCCCACAACGGGTTGCGGGTAGCCTCCCACAACAGCAGGGATGTTTCAGGGCAGGGAGATTAGTAACCCCTAAGTCCAGGATACCTTAAGGCAGGGGTCCTGAAACTGTTTACCAAGGGGGCCAGTTCACTGTCCCTCAGGCCATTGGAGGGACAGACTATAGTTTAAAAAAAACAAAAATTACGAACAAATTCATGTGCACACTGCACATCTTGATTTGAAGTTAAAAAAAAAGGGGGCATATACACCCGACAGAAAGGATCAATGTCCTCGGCTGTCTGCATGTGGCCCACAGGTTGTAGTTTGAGGACCCCTGCTCTAGGTGTTCACCAAGAGGATGTGGTTTCAACCCAAAAGCTTGGAGACACTAAAATTTGTTTAAAAGTGATGGGGCAGAAGGAGTCCCTGATTGACCCACGCAAGACTAGTTTTCCCATCCCCTATTACTAAGAGGTCATAGTTATGGTTAAGGGGAACCAGGACATCACGATCTGATTCCTTTAATTCAAGTGTGGGCTGACATTGCCACTAAAAAGCCTGCAAATATAAAAGACTTACTCCCTCCCTCAAAGAAAGGGTCCTTGTTTCCAAGGTTTCAGGAAACATGGCAGGACCGGAAAAACAAACGTTACAAGGTCCCAAAACCACATAGGTGGAGCCCATCCCTCTCCGTCCCCCTCCCCCAATCTCTCCCTCTCCCCCTCCTTTTCCCTCCCCTCCCGATCTCTCTCCCCTACTTGGTTTTATACCATTTTGCAGGAGAACTCTGGGAGTGGGAGAGAAGGCTTCAGACCCTTTGGTTCCACCCCCGCCCTATAAGGTTTCTAGGGGACAGAAATAGAAAATTTCTAACATGCCCTTATTGAGTAACTCCCTCTCCCACCGGCCCCCCAACCTCACCCCCACCCCCAACCAGTAGCCCCACACACACACTAGTACTGTTATGTCTTCCATACTCATCAGCCCACCTGGAATGATTGCCAGCAACTTCTCCAGTTGCTGTTCACAACGGAGGAAGGGTAGCCCTTCCAGACAGAGGCCCAGTAAGCAGTCAGCGAACCTGATGGTCAGCGAGCGGGCACTCCCCACTTGAGAGAAACTCTTTTGGACACTACACCAACAATGTGGGATCTCAATTCCTAGCAAGGCCCAGAGGGCTTTACCAGGTATCACCCGTTGCTCTTACATGACCCTCTGCGGAAGAGCTAGGAAACCTATGAATTTATCTAAGGTCAGTGAGAATTTTCAGGCTCTTATAAGAGAATGTCCGCCTGCCTTTCTAGAGTGGCTGATGGAAGCCTATGGGCTTTATACCCTTCACGGCCCGGAGGCCCCGAGAACAGGAGGGCAATAAGTATTGCCTTTATGACTCAGTCAGTCTGCCTCAGACATGAAAAAGAAGTTGGAATGGTTTAAAGGGAAAAATCTTAGTGATTTGGTACAAGTGGCTCATTGAGTGTATAACAACAGAGATGACCCTAGCACGACAGAGACAAAGAAGCTAGCTAAAATAATCGTAATTGCCATGAGATACCCCAGAGACTCAGGAAAAGGAGAGCATGGCCCACTCACGGAGAGACTAACCTGTGGGCACCGCCAAGCCATGGGGAAGGACCAATGTGCCTACTGCAGGAAAGAAGGACACTGGAAAAATCATTGCCTTGAAAACCCCAGGAGAGGTGCACGACCCTCCACTAGAGTGGATGGGCCTCATCTGCACGTAGAAAGACCCAAGCAAGAGACAATAATGCTTGAAGAAGCTCAATGAAGGGGTCAGGGCTCTGTTTCACTTCGCCGCCAAAAGCCCAGGCTAACTCTCCAAGTAGGAGGCCAGGCAGTAAATTTCTTGGTGGACACAGGGGCCACCTTGTCAGGTTCAGAAAGGAATATGGGCACATTTTCAAGAAGAAAGATGTGAATTACTGTGAGCCTATGATTCCTTCCACAGATAACTCACACCAGAAGGTTTGCATGGAGGGTAGGTGGGTTTCCCAAGACAACAAAATAACAAATATCTATCAGCCCTTTGGCCCAGTTAGCCACCTGGTTATGATATCACTGGCTTCTGGCTCAGCTGCTGAGCCAGTGAAGCAGTTATAGCAGGAGACTAGGTGGCCAGTGGACATCAACGGAAGGACCAAATCTCCACAGTGGGCTTCCTGTTTCAATATGGAGCCACGTATGTTACCTCCTGGACACCATCTCTATCCTGAGCTCATAATTGCCACCCCAGGTCTAGATTGCAGCGCGCAGGTACACACTATATGAAATAGCCTCTGATTAACTCCACTCGATAACTTGCTGACATGGGAGTCTGGATAATCCAGTACATTTACTTTCCAGATGAGAAAACTCACTCAAAAACACACAGCAGTTGACCCAGAGACACACAACTGGTTAAAAACAAAGTCATATTCACAACCAGCGTCTGGACCAAGAGCACGGTGCCCCACAGAACTGTGCCCATCGAACAGTCAATATCTCCTGGACTCCCAAAAGATCTGAGCTGACACCCACCCACCAACATCCTTGCAGCCCCCAAAGATTGTATTTCACAGGATGGCACCGGAGCTGCAGCTCGCGGAGAGGGACATATCTGATCAGAGAACACAGGGCAGAACAAGGGGGAGGAGGGGAGAAAGGAGCACATCCTGGCCCAATACACCTTGAGGATGATGTTCCCAATCAGAGAAGCCAGTCCACAGAGAAGACCACACGGGCAGCCCCACGATGAGAAACGTCCCTCAAAGACCCATAGCCCTAGAGGGGACAACACTGGAGACACAGTGTGGGAGCTGCGCCCGAACTGATCCTGCCACCTCGAGGCATGACACTAAGAGAGTGCAGCGGAAGGGAAAGAAAATGGAGCATCAAAGTCCCCGGGGAATGCCAAAGGTGGACTTTGTGGTCAGGGCTCGGTGCCCCAACAGACTGGACAGGAAAACACTCTTAAAGTTCACCACACAGTCCTTGTACTTTTCTTTCTTGGTTAGTGTTGTTTTCTTTTAGTGTCATTGGATTTTGGTTGGGTTTTGTTTACATTTTTGTTTGTTTTTTTCTTTTCGCTGCTTGGTTTTGCTCAGTCTTATTTTGTGCATGTTATTAATTTTACAGGTCTGTCTAATTAAGAGAGGCTGGATGAACAATCTGGAGGAGTAAACATGTGACCGGCCCTTTCCATTGGGCATGGGAGTGAGCACGGTGGGGGGAAAGGAAGTGGTGTAAAGAAACCCAGAGACAAGGGAACAAAAAGTGATGGAAATCGGTGGTGAGGGGGATGCACGAGGCCTGGTAGGGCGTGATCAAGGGTAATGTAACCAAGAGTAATTACTGAAACCAAAAGGAAGACTGAGCATGGCAGTGGGCACAAGAGGAAAATCAAAGGGTATAGAAGAGTGAGCTGGGAAGCAAGGGCCAGTTATAGATGTCTAAATAAAGGCATGTACATATATTTACAAAGGGGCATGGGGAAATAGATCTATGTCCATATGTTTATAGATTTAGTATTAAGGTAGCAGATGGACATAGGGTCTCCGCTCAAGGACTCGTTCATTGCAAGAACATTGTTCTATTAAATTGGCATTAAACGATGCTCACCTTCCCTACACGATCACTGACCACAAAGCGGCTGCATAAGCAAATGTGATGAAGAAAGCCGATGGTGTCCAGCTACCAAAAGATATAGCGTGTGGGGTCTTAAAGGCTTGAAGGTAAAGAAGCAACCATCTAGCTCAGAAGCAACAGAGCCCACATGGAGGAAGCATACCAGCCTGTGTGATCACAAAGTTTCAAAGGGATAAGGCAACAGGCATCATGAGAACAAAAAAATCTTATCATGGAGAATGAGAGGGGACGGCCGGGTAAAGACCCAAAACCTAATTCCAGTGCACTGGACATCCCCTTACAGAAGGATCTCAGAGAGGAGATAAAAGAATACAGGGTATGAGACAGCAATGAAAAACACAACTTTCCTCAGGTTCTTTTTTTTTTTGTTTTTTTTTTGCGCACCCCGCTGGCGCCTGGGGCCGCCCCCTTCCCGGTCCCGCGGCGGCGGCGGCGGCGGCGGCTCGGGGCCGGGGGCGCCAGGGGAGGGGGCAGACACCAGGGGCAGCAGTGGCGGCGGCGGCGGCTGCCGGCGCCATGTTGGGCTGATCGATGAATTGAACAAAGAGGATCAATTTCCGATCAAGCGAGTTATCAATGGGGGCCGGGGAGTGAGAGGGACTTGTCCCCGAGTCGGCCCCGATTTCCCCGGCACCCCCCTCCTCCCCTCCGCCGCGGCTCCCCGGCGGCAAGGCAGCCCGGCGTCCCCGGGGAGGGCGCGACCGCCCGCAGCCCCCACCCCCGAGCGAGAGGCCGAGAGAGAAGCCTGACCTGCAGCTGCTGTAAATCAAAGCGCTTCCAATATTGAAACATCGATCCCACATTGGCCGCCATCTTGAGACATATTGAGACGGAGTGAGAGGCTGATAGAGAGGGGGCTGGAGTTCAGGAGCCGCCAGGAGGCAGCAGGCGGGCGGCGCCAAAACCCGGCCTGGAGCCGGCCGCCGCCGCCGCCACAGAGGAGCGCGGACTCCTCCTCACGGCGCCACCGCCGCCAGGGCAAGCCGAGCCGGAGTCGGAGTCTGAGCCCGAGGGCGTGGCGGCCGCTGGCCCGGCCTCGCGCGCGGCCGCCCGGCCACGCCCCCCGCCAGCGGCCGAACGAGCGACCCGCCCGTGACCCCCGCCCCTCCCAATCCCCAGCCCCGGCCGGCGGCCGCCCGGCTCGGCGCGGCCCGGCCCCTAGAGGGCGGCGAGAGGGGCGCTGGAGGGCGGCGAGAGGGCAGCCCCGCCGCCCGCCGAGGCCCAGGCCGGGCTCACCTGGCGCGGGGGGGGGGGGGCGCGGAAGGAGGGGGCCCTGGCGGCAGCGGAGCGCAGCCCCCCCGCCCGCCTCTACGCCCGGGCGCTGGGTGCCGGCGACGCGCCGGGGGTCGTTGGTCATCCTGCTAGGCGCCCGCCCGCCCGCGGAGCCGCCGCGATCACCTGCTTGAGCCCAGACCCCCGGAAGGCGCAGGCCTCAGCACACCCGCGCTTGTGCCCGAAGCCTTGACCGTGGGCGGCCCCGCCAGCCGGGGCCTCAAGGACCAAGCACCCCAGAGCGCCCTTGCTGGGGGAGGGCAGGGGCGTGGGGAGGCATCAGCCCCTGACCCTCTTGAACTTGCACCCGCCAGCGTCCCACGCTAGGGCCCCAGAGTCCCCGCTCAACACCACCCGGTGACCCAGGGCCCCCTAGCTGTCGCCGCCGACTTGGTACCTAGGAGACATGCTCTCTGGAGGCGGTTGAGGCTTGTCTTGTGGCCAATAATCATCTCCTACGCCTTCCTTTCCAGTCACTAATTTGATGTCTTCACTTAAAGAAATGCCCATAAGTTGAGGTTTCAGAGGAGAGCTCCTTGAGCTCCCCAGACAACAAGGGGGCCGAGTGTCACCGTCATTATCCTGAGCTGGGAGGGAACACTAGTGTTCCAGAGGCTGGGAATCCGTCACTGCCTGCCCACAGCACAGACAGAGCAGGTGCTGGTTATAATTGTTTCTAGACGTCCTGCCATGCTCAGTTGAACGTCAAAGCCATAAACGTTGCCCGACTACAATCAAACTGGAGTACGCAGACATTTCTGCATCATTGCCGGGTGGAAATACACTGAGTGGAGTTGGATGAGATGGCAGCAAGTGCTTAAGGAGGGGGTGCTGTGGGAATACCAACAAGATGACTGCTAGTCTCCGTTTCCTTCTCTCGTCTGCTTTGTGTTTTCTTTCAGGACCAGAAGAAATGATGCATATGTAAGGAAAAAAACTTTTCATTTCCAGAGGAGTTTTCCACCCCACAATCTACCCGCAGCCTCCTTTGAGCAAGCCAGTAAAAGCTTTTTTTTTTTTTTTTTTAACCTGCCTTCTCACTATGACAATTTCCGGAGCTGCTATGTGGCTGTGTTTAAAAGTCCCCCTCGGGATCCAGAGTGCAATCCATATCACAAAGGCATCCTCCCAGTCCCAAATAGCAATGTGACCTCATTTCAGAAGGTTGTTCTTGTTTCCATAGACCCAGAATGGAGTTTAAGCTGTTAATCTTGACTGTGGTTGTCGACTCAGCCTCTCATGGGCACCTCATGGGCAGTGGAGCAAACTGTGCCAATCTGTGCTACCACCAGGACTGGGAGAGGAAGCCAACAGTGGTGGGCCATAGGTCAATGTGTGGATGGGGATGATCAGGTCTTTCTTCATTATTCTGTTTCAGTCTGGAAACACCACTGAAGCCTCAGTGTCGTAGCAACACACAAACCTTCACTGACAGTCTGGGGCACATTGGCTGCAAATCAAACCCGGGTCTTCCCGGTGAAAGACGATGAGAGGTCTACCACTGAAGCACCGTGGCCCTCACCTCAAACCAGGGCAGTCATTTCCGGAGTTCAAACCAGACCACAATGCAGGATGACTGAGATTGCCACCAGAATCTGATACTGATGCAGAAAAAAACCTAATTACCATTTTATTGACTCCCAATAGGACAAAGATCTGCCCCTTTGGGGTTTTGAGACTTTAAATCCTTACAGCAGGGGTCGCAACCTGTGGGTCGCGACCCCTTTGGGGATCAAATAACCCATTAACAGGGGTCATCCAATTCATAATGATAGCAAAATTACAGTTATAAAGTAGCAATGAAAATAATTTTATGGTTGCAGGTGACCACAACATGAACTGTATTAAAGGGTGGCGGCATTCAGAAGGTTGAGAACGATTGCCTTACAGAAATAGACAACCTCATATTTCTCCCACGGAGGGGCTAGTCAGTTCAAACCCCTGACCTTGCGATTAGCAGGTTAATGCATAGTCCACTACACCACCAGGGCTCCTAATGATATAATAAGAGATACTATTGTTAGATCTCTCGTGGGAGAAATATACCTCAGTCCTTGGCTTCGCGAGAGAAAGAATTCACTCCGCAGCCTGGATTGTGATCCAAGTGAGTTTTTTGAGAGAAGAAGTTTCAGGTTTACACAGGCACCTCAGGGCCCCTCACCCCTGCACAGCTTGCCTAGAAGCTGCTGGAGAGAAAGTCACTACGTGGGCTCCAGGATCCTGCCTTTTCTTTCTTTTCTTTTTTTTTGAAATCGTTTTATTAGGGGCTCATACAATTCTTATCACAATCCATACATACATCAATTGTGTAAAGCACATTGTACACTCACTGCCCTCATTATTCTCAAAACATTTGCCTCCACATAAGCCCTTGGCATCAATCAAGTCCTCATTTTTACCCCTTCCTCCCCGCTCCCCCATCCCTCAAGAAACCTTGATAATTTGTGAGTGGTGATATTGGGAGGGTAGCGGGAGGGTGGATTGGAAAGAGGGAACCGATTACAAGTATCTACATGTGACCTCCTCCCTGGGGGACGGACAACAGAAAAGTGGGTGAAGGGAGACATCGGAGAGGTCAAGATCCTGCCTTTTCAGTTCCTCCATAGGGAGGCATGGTTGATGGTCCTGGTCAACCCCATTGGCTGGATTGAATTCACCTGGCCCAGATGGGCCAATCCAGGTGTAACAACCACCTAGGTGTACCACCCCTTCCTGGCCGGAAGTTTGAACCTGAGCATATGTAATGGATGATCCAGTCCCTATGCTAAGCTACCTAACAGTATTTGCAAGATGCCGAGCAATGTTATAAGCTTTTTGTATATAATAATTCAATTATTTAACTTAAGAAGCCTATGTGTGGACTCTGTTCTTGCCTCATTTTACAGATGAAAAATCAGTGGCATAGGATGATAAAGTCATGAGCCTATGACCACACAGTGAGGAAGTGGAAAGGAGAGATTTGAACCCAGGCTGCAGAGCCCATGCCTTGGGTGCCTACAGCGCCACATAGGACACAGGAAAGCATGGAGCAGACTCGGCATAAGACCTTAGGGAGTTGGGAGGACTGTGCATGCATGTATGTGCTAGGACTGCATGAGAGTAGCTGCTACTCAGATCCAGAAGAGAATACAATGCTATTGCAAAATTTATTTTTGCCAAAAGAGGGTGGAATTCTGCATCTTGTGCGAAATCCCCCAACCTGCACATGGCACAGCTACTTCAGAAGGTTCCCAACAATGTGTGCTGTGCGGCAAACCAAAATGAGCTCAGGGGGAGCTGGTCTGTGGGTTTTGTTAGCCAGAAGGTGAGCAGTTTGAACTCACCAGCCACCACTCCAAGGGAGAAAGAGGAGGCTTTCTGCTCCCATGGACTTACAGTCTTTGAAGTGGCAGAGAGCATTTCCAAGCGGCCTATGATTAGGATCTAGGAGGGTGAGGGTGGATGGAGTTGGTTGAGACCTGGCTTCAGGGCATTTCCCAGAAGGGCTTCCTGCAGTGACTCTGCCTTCAGGAATGTCTGGTGACCCTGAGGGCAGCAAAGTCCTAAGCACACTCAGGCAGTGGTTCTCAACCTTCCTAATACAGGTCCTCTTGTTGTGGTGACCCCCTGACCATTAAATGATTTTCTTGCTACTTCATCACTGTAATTTTGCTACAGTTATGAATTGGACGAGCCCTGTGAAAGGGTCATATGACTCCCAAAGGGGTCGCAACCCACAGGGTGAGAACCACTGCACTAAGGGTTCCCCTTCCGGGCAGCTCTACCAGTGTCTGATGTGCATAGTTCTGTGAGGTGAGAGAAATGAACTTAGTGTCTGCTTCTGGTGACAGTTGATGTGGGTGGGCTTTCTCCCTATGTCAAATCCCTCTCAAGCCATTTGTCACCACAACATAAAGCAAGAAGAGGAGGCAGCATAGCAGGACGGCAAGCAGAACAAAGATTGAATAAACACAATTCACTTCAATCATGAATCGGGTGCCCTTGAGATGTGAGGAAGACCCCAGTCTAGTGACATTAGATCAGGTTTAGGGATTGAGTGACGGGACCCTCTTGGCTCCCCTCAGCCCCTATCTTGCTTTCCCACTGACCCTGCCCCTTACATCGTGATTGGTCCTTATTCCAGCATGATGGTTGGTTTCATAATCACGACATGTGGGAATGTGTTAGTCGATAGGTTATACAGGCACAGTCTCTGGAATGGGTAAGTGAGGAGGCGTGACTGGTGACATGACTGGTGGAATGGATCATGTGAAGTGATTTGAGATCGTTGTTCAGACCTGATAGGTCATCCAGGCCTCTAGTTGATCCTGGCAGTACTCTAGTTTAAGGAAACAGAATGTTAGGCATTCAAGTCATATTTGAGCTTAAATTTTGAGCAATAGGCTGTGGCTCACAGTGAGAGTCTATGTGGAGACCCTAAATCCATTTTGAGGGGCCACACATTCAGCCACCATTGAGTTCTTTCCTACTGCCGACTGGCAGTAGAAAGCTTGTCCATCAGGCAGTGTGCTTGCGTCCACTCCCCGGGCCAGACTCAGCGATATACGGTCGTGTGCACATCCCAATGAAGGTCCCGCTCATGCTCTCACAGGCCCTCCCGCAACTCCATGAATTGATCCGTCTTCAGGGACAGTTTTGTGACAAAGGTGTTTGTTTTCCATGTCTCATTTAAGCTTTTAGGAGCTCAGGTGGTGATGCTGGATAGTGTTGGACTATTAACAGCAAGGTCGCTGTTTCAAAGCCACTAGTCATTCCACAGGAGAAAGATGAGGTTATTGCTTCCTGTAAAGGTAGCAACTTCAGGATCCCTACACAGAGTCACTATGAGTCAGAGTCAGCAGGACAGAATGAGTGTCATTTTATTTAAGTAACTGTGGCTGTGGGTCCTTCCGACACCATTGGGGCCTCATGCGGATGCTCTCCTTCATCCAGAACAGCGGTTTGTGCCTTTTTCTTGTGTAAAAGATAGCAAAGGAGTTCCTAATAAAATATAGTTGAATTGGGAGTCTTTTTTCCCTCAAACAAAGTAAATCCATAAATAGAAATGAGACTATGGTGCTAATAACCAGTTGGAGAGTTGAGAGAGCTGAACTCTCAATCCTGGTAGAAACCCATTGTGACTTTAAAAACTTGCTCAAGGTCATCCATAGCCTATGAGGTTGAGTTGAGCAGACACAAAACAGATGTGTTGGGGAGTAATTGTGTACATTAAGTAAACAATTTATCTTTCTAAAGATTCTGTCTAAAACTTACTTTAAATAGTAAGTTTTCCCCTGGGCTAGGGAAAGGTCAGGGAGCTTAACCCCCTAGTATCCACCCCCTCTCAGCATTCATCATGTTAGGCCAGAGGAGCCAAATCACACCCACTACCCAGGGAGCACTGCTTCCAAAAGCCCATTGCCTGTGCCGGGGCAGAGGGCAGGTACCCGGACCAGAAATGCTGACAGAGTGGAACCAGCGGGCTCAGCCCCCAGCTTCCTGAGAGAGCAGCTGTGATGGTTCACTTTTGGACAAATGTCAATGCATGACTTGGGCAGCACGAAAAGCAGATGTGCAGAGGTTGTTCGCTGTATTCCAGAAGTTCACACACTCCCCGCAGGCTCTTTGGTGGCTTCCACCTTCAATCCCAAAAGGCCACTGCCGTCCAGTGGATTCCAACCACAGTGACCCTATATGGAGTTTTCAAGACTGTAAATCTTCATGGGAGCCAGCAGTCTCATTGTCCCCCTTGGGACAGGGAGCTAGCAGCCCGTTTCACCTCCAGGACCCCTTCCTCTCTAATTCTGGATCCAGTCCCTCCAAATATCCTGCCCTGCCCTTGTCTAGGCTTCTTAAATGCGTTCCATGCTGCTTATGTTAGTCTGGGTGCCTTAGCGAAACAAATCCACAGAAACGCGTATGTATAAGAGAGAGTTTTATGTAAAGGGTGAGTGCACATCAGGAAAACATGCCCGCATTTGCTTATGCACCCGCTTTGTCTTCAGCGATCATGTCGAGATAGGCTGGTGGCTTCTTCCATGTGGGCTTTGTTGTTTCTTAGCTAGATGGCCCCTTGTTTATCTTCCAGTCTTTAAGACCCTGGACACTATATCTTTTGATAGCCGGGCCCAGGGTGCTTAACCACTACACCACAAGGGTTCATTAGCTTGTGACTTATCTCCTGCCATTCACACTAGATGCTCAAAATAGCAGGAAACCAGGTTTCTCCTTTGTGGCCACACCAGGTACTGACAGAACCAAGAACAGAGAAATGCTTAGTTATATATCTTGACTATCATTAGCATATTATATGCCTGGCAATATGTAAGCCTTCACTCCCCTGACCTCTCACAGTCTCGGTAAAATGAAGCTAATAAAAGTAGTGCTCTCACAAGCTTGGTAGGAGATTAAACAACTCACATAAGGGTACACAGCCTATCAACGAGGAGGCGAGATGAGGCAGTGTGTGGCTGCTGAACCCACACCCTTCACAACACCTGCATTAAAATGACTGAGGGCTATGAGGAACCAGACAGAAGCAGGTTCACACCCCAGATTGAGTCAATTTAACTGCCTATTGTGCCTGACCCTTCTATCTCTGATCTTAGAAATGGGGTTAACAACAACAAAACACTGTAGAAGAAATGTCCAGCAGATGACAGGCACGCGATTAAACAACAAAAAATAAATCACTTAAGTTGAAATTCGAACTCCTGGAAACCCCTCACACACGTGCAGAAAAGGATTGAGCCCATACGGTGTTTCCAGTGCCCCCGTCCTTCCCCCCTAAAATGAGCATTTGATAAGGTAATGCCTGGATTGTTCCAAGCCCAAGACTGTGGAGAACTAAAGGAAAACCCAGCATTATGAATCTTTGAGCACAGCCCTGCTGGGAAACCGCCCTGCAGTCACTTGTTGATGACTGGAGGAGGGACAAGAGTAGGGAGAAGAACGAGGACTGAATGTGACACATAAGCAGGGATGGCCTACATTCCATAAAGGAAAAAACTCAAGGTCTGCTTTTCTGGTGCCGGAAAGTTAAAACCCATCTGGTGCAGTTGAAAAGGTGTGTGTGTGTAGTGGGGGGGGGGGTGTTAGGGAGGAGGGGCGATGAGTCCAAAGGATGAACTCCATCTGCAATTGTGTCCTCAACTGCTTTCCCCTGCTAGCCACACGATATTTGTGGCTGGCCTGCCCTGCTTTTGTTATCAAGCCCAGAGAGGGCAAGAGACTAGCTCGAAGCCACACTGCAAGTTGGCAGCAGAATCAGGCCGAGAACTCTGGATGCTTAGAAAGCTTCACACAGACCTGAGAAAGTACCAAGGGAAGACCTGTTCGCTAACTGGGCAGCACTCACTGCATGCCAGCGCTGTTCCAGTGCCCCAGCCAGGGCATTGCTCCCTGTGTCTGTGTGTCTTCAGTGATGCACACAGGTGACGGATTGGCTTTTAATAGCATGCTTGGAAGGTTGAGGCCACCCAGCGGCACCTAGAAAGAAGGGCCTGCAAATCTACTTCAGACCAAGCAGCCTTTCCAGACCCTGGGGAGCACAGTTCTTCTTGGACACACAAGGAGGCCAGGAGTTGAAGTTGATTCCATGATGTAGTTGATTCCATGGTTCCCGGTTGTAGCTATACCTAGAGTCACATCCACATTCATGTTTATATCTCTTCACTCCATGGGGTGTTCATGGCTCCAACTCTTCTGAAGCAGACCACCAGGATTTTGTTTAAGAGGCCTCTGGATAGGTTTGAACTGCCAACCTTTTAGTTTGTAGCTGAGTGCTAAACAACTTGTGCCATGCAGGGTGCTAAGCTCAGAAACTCAGTCGGTGCTTCATGATCTCAGTTGGAATTATAGAGAGGGTCAGTGATGACCCATTGACTGCTGGGTAATTGTTGATGTAGTCTCCCTGTGCAGACATGTAAAGTACCTGAAAACTTAAAATCCAACTCATTGAGTGCATCATCCTGCCGTGCGCCAGCCCAGCAGCATGCTCTGCTGGGGACATTTGGCCATGCCTGGAGACATTCTGAAGAAGGGAGTCCCACTGCCATCCTGGTGCAGGGAACAACACAGCCCCACAAGAACGATGTTGGCCAAAATGTCAGCAGAGCTGCCACTGGGAAAATGGTCTAGTCCAAGCACTGACCTTCGTAGAGGAAGAAAGCCAATCCAGAGCAGCTAAGTGACCTGCTGTGGGTTGCACAGCCTGATTCCAAGCCCAGTACTATACCCAAAGCTGTTACCACGCCCAAAATTAAACAGCAATAGCTGCCCAAAGGCCTCTTAGTTTGAGGACCAAGTAAGACAGTAAATGAGAAAGCCCTTTGACAAATGTGGCATGCTGCACAAACATGAGATGTTATTACCCAGGATCTTTTGATATATGTAAATAGATCTTGTACCAGGTCAGTTAATTTTCCAACTGCTCTATCTGAGCTTTCAGATGGCAGCACCTCTGTCCAACCCAGGAAAGGACTCCTGTGCAGGCTGAGCAGCCCTGGAAAGCCTCATGCCTGGCTTCTCCCACCCCTCAGCTAATCTCCAAGTGATTAATAAGGGCTCTCACTATGTTGTGCCTCCCAGCTGACAGATACTAGGCTATCAAAGCATTCGTATCACCTCCTTGATGCCTGAGGAGGAATATAGTTTCATGTGTGAGAGTGCCCCAACCCGCGGGACTCAGTTATTCGAGGGGTTCCAAGGAGGACCCAGCCTGAAAGAGAAACGGGCGAGAGAGAGGAGCGAGACCAAGCAGATTCTTGTCAAGGTCTGAGTTTATTGCTACACAAGCCTCTCTATAAAGGGTGAGGCAAACAAGGGAGTTCAAAGGGGAGATAAAAAAAAAGGAAGGGCGGGGGTGTAGAGCACACAGGGCAGGCGGCCGCAAGTCTGCAGTTGGAATGTCCGGTGCTGGAGCAGACAAGGGTGGGCCATCTGGTGTGTGTCAGGGTAAGATAAGGTTGAGGTGACGTGGCTTTAGCCCTGCTGGGCAGGCAATATGGCCTTGGTTTTGTCAGGTAGATTATGCCCGGTTCCCAACATGAGAGAAGCCAGGAATATCTCCTCTCACAACTGTGCAGCAAACGAGATCAGATCTCCCAATCTGATTTTCAGCCCTCCTGTCTTTCCAAGTGAAGTGGATGGTCCATTTCACATTGTCTCAAGTCTTTGCACATTGCATGCCAACATTGTGACACAGGGCGCGGCTGTGGGTCTTAGTAGACAAAGCCCCCACCCAGAACCCTGCCCTCAGAGCTCCTTGGTCACCCTGCACAACGCAGGTCCAGGCCGGGCTCCACACTGCAAGGCGATCAACCCTGACCCTCCAGTGTGGCCGTCCTCACACGCTCCCACATCCACCTAGAAGGACTGGAGATGAGAGATTCCGGAAGCTCCCTGCCTCATCTGCCTCCCTCCCCAGAGCGACAGAGCAACTGTAACTGATTAGGCAGGATGCAGCCTCGTTCCCAGTCCCCACCCTCTCTGGGAAAGCAGGGATGTCTGGCACCTCATCCAAGGCCTTTCCCCTGTGATCTCATTACTAAGGAGCTGCTCCTCTACCGCCCACCTCCATCACCTCATCTACATATGGGGGAGATGAGTATGTCTTCTTTGCTGCTCCTTCCCTGAGTCCACCCCAGGAGCTCCCTGAACAGATCACCAATCACTTCTCATTACACCTGCAGCAGCCGTCAGATACTGCTGAACAGAGACAGGCGCCTCCCCTGCTGCTGCCAGGCTCCAGTGCACATGTGCACACACACGTGCACACACATTGTACAGGCACACTCACATGGACACACAAGCATGCACACCCATGTGCACAAACTTTGTTCAGAGGTGGGAATTCTGCCCATTTTAGCCTCTAATATTGCAATCAGAGAGTGATAGAACAATGAAAGATGAAGGTGGATGAAGGAAGATCTATTTATTCCCTTACTTGTTACATAACCATTCAGGGCTCTTTTTTTATCCGTACAAACACACCACCACACCATCAACAATCATCAAGTAGATGTCATGTGCAGTGCTGCCCTATTCAAGGCGGTGCTGAGTATGTGAGGAGGATTCTCTCTAAAGCACAGCTCTGAGGAAGTCTGTCTCCTTCGCACTTTTACACACACAGGGTGAGGAGCCTGCAGGAGGCTCCGTGCGTTGGGTGAAGCCACACGATGAGTGAGGAGACCGAGTGTGTAGCCAGGGGAGTGAGAGCGCAGAGTTCACCACTTCACCACCATGCTGGTGTGCACAATCGATGAAAGGGTGGCTGCCAGCAGCAGGACAGAAAAAAAGTAAAGCATGTAACTTGTGGTTTTATCTCTGGCTTACTTCCAAAAGGAATTGTTTTTGTTGTTCTAAAAAGCTTTATACCGAGAAAAAAAAAGAAAGAAAGAAAGCTTTATACCTCTATAAAAACAAAAGGCTACTGCTGTCAAGCACCTTCAGACTCAAGCCAGAGGAGAGCTCTCCCAGTGGGCTTCCAAGCTGAAAATCTTCACAGAAACACAGTACCTCCTGTGGAGTAGCTGGTTGGTTCAAGCCAGCAACCTGGCAGTTAACAAGTACGTCCCTTGTACCTGTAATACCTGTATAAAGTGTATTAAATATGAACTACTCCTGGTGTGTAATTTTAAATTGAAATATTGTGCCTGGAACTTTTTTTTTAATAGCTAAGAATGGTGAAATGAGACTCCTTTAGATGTTATGATAAGAATACACACTACACAGGGCTTGGACCCAACCCAGCTTAATTCAAAGGAAGGCAGATTTATTTTCTTCTGCTTCCCAGAAGGTTCCCCAGCAGAACGTGTGTTAAACAAAATTGTTTAGCTATGGAAAAGAGCAATCTCCTCTTGGGAAGATCCTGGTAGAAGGGGGCTTTGGTTACATATCCAGCTCAACCCAGCCCCAGAGGCCTCGTCATGTTTTATTTTGTTTTGCCCTTGACACTGATTGTCTTGGGAACTGTGGCCCCCGAGCAATGGCCAGGAAGTCAGGTCTTCTTGATGTAAATCCTCTAATATCCCCTACAATGATTTTCAGTGCCAATGGTAAGGCCCGCCCAGTGGCTGCCACATGCCCCTGAGCAAACACGTCAGAGCAGATGAGAGCATGAGACAGCATTTAAGAGAACGGTAGGCTGGCCTTGACTTAGCTGTTTGGCCTCTCCTCAGAAGTCATTTGTGACACTGACTGTCATGGGTTTCATTAAGAACAAGTCTATCTCTACCAAAGAAAACTGCAAGGTAAGAGGACTTTCAGCTCCAGCTACATATGTCTCCAAACTTACTTACATATTGTCCTGTTTTCAGAAGAAAAAAAATTTACTCAGTGCCTCCCGGGCAAATAAAAACTTTGGTACTACAACCTAAAATCCCAGATAAAGTGTAGGTATCTGCTTTGGCAGCTCCCCTGGATCGAGCTGCTCCGGTAGCTCTCCACAAAAACCCTGTGAAGAGATGATCAGGCAGGATAGCCTAGTCTGTTCTTCAGAAAGAAGCTACCCCTGAAACCTCAGTGGCTTAAAATCTAGAAGTTTATTTCTTGTTCATGCAAATTCTGACGCTGGAAGGGCAATTCTACAGGGTGTTTGTCCTGCACACCGTCCGTCAGTGATTCGGGCTGCTTCACAAATATGGTGCCACCAGATCAAAAGGTGGATTCCAGGTCATCACAGAAGAGGAAGAGAGAAGTGGGGGTTGTGGATCAGTCTTTACATGCTTTGACACTTTAGTTGACATAGATCGCTGGATAGGGCTGCTTATATAAAGGTTATCAGTTCAAACCCACCTAGCTGTACCACAAAAGGAAGGGGTCATCTGCTTTCATAAAGGGTACAACCTAGACAACCTCATGCAACAATTGTACTCTGTACCACAAGGGGTGAGCATGAGTCAGAACTGACTTGAAGGCAACAGGATTTGGGGTGTTTTTGTTTGTTTGGTTGGTTGGTTGATTGGTTTGGTTTGCTGAGTGGGAGGTGGTTCTACCTACAGCATATTAATCTGAAGTAGTCACTTTAGGTTTTTTTGTTTGTTTTTTGAGAGATGTGGAAAAGCTCATTGGCTTTAATGGGGAGTTAACTCTGCCGCAGACGGCCTCCTCAAAATTTCCCTCCCGCTTCATAAACTAGCAGAGATTTTCAATGAAGGAGCCTGCAGGCACCCGCTGGACATCTCCTTGCAAGGTCAGTCCTTTGGAGCCACTGGGAGGGAGAAAAAAGAGACTTCTATTCCTGTAAAGAATTCCAGCCCCAGAAATCCTCAGGGGGCAATTCTGCCCTGTCCTCTCGGGTCGCTATGAGTCCGAATTGAATTTATGGCTATGAGTTGAGTTTTAATTCCATTCACTTACTGCTATTGACAGGTTGCTAGATTAGGGCTTGTCTTCCCAAATGCCAGCACTAAACGAAAATGAGCTGTCCGGGCCACAACAAAGGGGTTGGAAATAAATCAGGCACACTCATTAGATACCTATGGCAAAATTCAGAACTGAGCATGCTCTGACCCAAGTCATGTAGACCCAGGTGGAAGGTCCACCTGGTCATACAGAATAGGACTTCACAAAAGTGCACCAAAATCAACCAGTACGATCGACCAATGCCCTCCAGTGGTGTTGGGAGGTGATAGAAGTAGGCCTGGGCTCCTTGTCGCCCTCCCTTGTTCACGTGCTCTGCAAGTGGAGGGTGAGGCCCTTGGGGGTTCCTGCCGTGGCTCCTCAGCTGGTTCTGCACTCCTGCTCAGGTATTCCTCCCATGAAACCGCCATATTCAGCTGCAAACTTTCCCCACCCCTGCCATGCAGCCCGGCGTGCTTTCCGGAGATAGTGGGGACTTTTGGGGACTGCGATACCTGAAACTTTCTTTCATAACATTCACTTGGATTTACAAAAGTGCTTCTGCCATATGAATTCTTTCAGCGTTGCTAAGCAAGAACTGAGGTCAACCACCCCAGAAACCTAACACTATCAAGTCGATTCTGACTTATATCAATCTAGGGGGTCCTCAAACTATGGCCTGCGGACCACATGGCCCTCAGAGGACATTTATTCAGCATGCCGGGTGTTTTTGCCCCCCCTTTTTTTTTTACTTCAAATTAGGTATGTGCAGTGCGCATAGGCATTTGTGCATAGTTTTATTTTTAAACTATAGTCCGGCCCTCCAGCGGGTTTGAGGGACAATGAACTGGCCTCCTGTTTAAAAAGTTTGAGGACCCCTGAAAGGACAACGTAGAACTATGCCTGTGGGTTCCCGAAGTTCTAAATCTTTACAGGAGCTGAGAACCGCATCTTTCTCTGTGAGCCATAGCGGATTCCAACTGGCTGGCCTCATGGTCACACACATTCCACCAGGCTCCTTGAGCCTTAACTTGATAATTTAATGAAACGATACTTCTCCAAGTCACACTGTATCAAGGTCTATAATCTTGCTATTCTAATATCAAATTTAAAATAAGGAATATAGTTAAGCTCCAAATCCATAAGCAATAAGATCATTGAATCTCTTTGGACACTATTACTTAAAAAAAGAAAAAACTCTGTCCAATTATTTTCAGCACAGAAAAGCTTCCAGTGTTTACAGCTTAGTATGTAATTGCTTTTTCTCTTCTTCTTTTGCATTGGTGAATCATTTTGAGCTTATAATAATGTCAAAATAAATAGTTTCCAGAGCCTCCAGGCATTCACTGTGTAATGATCATTTAAAAGATTTCTTGGTTAGAGGGTCCTCAAAAGAATAAAAAGCGTGTCCGCATCCCTGGTCATTTCTATATTCAAAAGAAGAAATTGCTCATCAAATGCTACAAGCCAATTTCTTTCTTCAGCCAAACTGCCCATTTTAGCATCACTGAATTAAGCAAATGGTTCTACATTTCAAAGTCAACAATGATACTCTTTTCCCTTTAACACGAGCATCTTAAACAGCTCAAAAAATAGTCGAGCTCTTTATTATGGCTTTTCCTGAGAAAGCTGTTTCGTTGTTTATTTTATTTATTCATCTAGACTTTCATGTTAAGATTTGTGTATTTTAAGTTCTGCTAGTCAGGACATTTTAAATGGAGCCAGATTTTTTTTTTATACTTTGTCTTTTAAAATATAATGAGACTGAGCAGTACATCCGTTAATAAAATATAAAGTCTTCCTATTTCTGTTTGTTTGTAATTTCCCTAAGGATAACTCTTAATGTAGTAAAACCAAAACCCACCATAATGAATTACATTTGGTCTACTGGGGGTTGTGGCCAACCTTTTGATAGAAAAATCCAGAGACTCCCTTCTGCATCTCCTTTCCCAACCAAACCCCGGTGGCTGGAGGCTGGAAGGAAGAAAGAGGCTGGGCTGCTGGGGCAGGGTGGGGAAGGGGTAACCTTGCAGATTATTTCAAATTCTACTCTGAAGGCAGAAAGTTATCCAAATGAGATAGCTAGAGATTCACTTCCTTAGAAAAAGATTGAAATTAATGTGTCCCTTAGAAAAGCCAAAGGAAAAAAGTCGTTATTAATTTAGGCAATTGAAGAACTTTGAAAGCCATGTCTAGTACATAAAAACACCTGTCCCTAGAGCCCATCGGCCTAGGAAACTGAATTTTTATACCATGTAAAATAAAGGAAGGTCATTTCTTAGACTTGCTCAACAGAAGATTGTCATTTTAAACCGGTTACTGTAATGAGAAGCTGGGTTTTCGTAAAAAGGACTGAATGCTTGAGTCAGTGTGAAATGAAATTAGAGATGCATGTTCTGTGCATGGCGGCATTTCCGGAGGAGTCTGTGTTCCTGTGACTGCTCTCGATCTGTCTCGTGCCTTCTGGGAAACTCACAGCGTGGTGCCCACATCTAGTCTCTCGGACTTTCTTGCCAGCTTTGGAAAGGTGTTGAGTCTGTTGGATCTGCTGCACAGAGACAGCATGCAAGTGGACCCTTCCCACATTCCTCAGAGAGCAGCCCCCCAGTGTAAAGCTGTGGGTGAGGTTTGATGACCTTTGCCCCTTCATCATCCCGCATTCTTTGAGGGACCCAAGCGCTCCCCCGAGGCATTACCGGAGAAGCAGCTACCCCATAGTTTCCAGATGGTGGGTATCAGCCTGTGTGCTCATTGGGATCGCCAGAGAGCTGTCCAAAAGACATCTTTGTCCCATCTCCACTGAGTCCGATTTTATTGGCCTGGAATGCAGCCTAGGTGCTTGGATTTTTTTCTCTCTCATAAGTTTTTATTGTGAATTAGGTGAAGGTTTACCAAGATCATCAGTTTTTTATTCAACAATTCATACCCATTGTGTTTTATGCCACTTATTGCAATCTCCACAATATAATATGACTTGTTCCACTCCCTACTTATGTCTTCTGTTTCCCTTCCTCCTCTCTTCCTACCCTTCTGAACTTGGGCCTTGGATTAATACTGCCCTTTTGAGATCAAATGGTTTGCTGTTTTCAGGTTTGCGTGCCTCACTTGTGTAATTGCTCCCATTATAGACCAATCTATTATTTGGCTGAATATTGAACCACAGGTAGGAGTTCATTTTCAAACTTAGTGAATAAGGACCATCGTTTCAGAGGTTCTGTTAGTCCCTATCCAGCCAATAAGCCTGGTCTCTTTTATGACTGTGAATTTTGCTTCACTATCTAGGACCTTTGGATGTGATCCCTTTCAAAGAAGTTGGAATTGATAGTTGGAGATCATCTAGTTATTCTGTGCTCAGAGTCATGAAGTCTAATGTTCATGTGGTCCACTCACCACTCTTTCCTCCAGAGTGAGGGTGACAATACTTGCCACCTAGATGGCCACTTGTGAGCTTCTGAAATCCAGCTGCTACTCACCAGCATGGATGTCGAACATAGTCTTTACAGTCTAGGTAATGACAATTGTTCTTGGTGTCCTTCACAACTATAATCCCCAGCCCCCCAGCCCAATAAAGCACTCCCTCCAGTTGTTCGGTTATGCCTAAGGAGTTTTGATAACTTCATCTTCTGTGTGCTCCGGAATATTCAATTCCCTGGATGGTCAGAATGGTCAGTCAGGGCTCAGAATCTTGGTGTTAAGGCTTCTGGTGAGATCCTGGCACATCAGACACAGAGGTTGTGAGGCTAGAGGATGGGCAGAAGGGGATCATACTGAGTCTAACAAGGAAAGAAAAGGAAATGAAGGATATAAGCAATTAAAAGCAAGCGCATAAATAGATACAAATACACAGATGGCCCTTGCAACATTATTCCCAATCTCGCAAACGTGTCAACGGTCTAAATACCCATCAATAGGTGAATGGATAAGTCAAACATGTTGCCTACGGTATATACAATGGACTACTACTCAGCCATAAAGAGAAATGAACTCTTGACACAGGCTACAAGAGGAATGAACCTCATAAGCATTATGCTGAGTGAAATAAATCAGCTTCAAAAAGGACACATTTTGCTTAATTCCACTTACAAAAAATATCTAGGCTAGGAAAATGAATAGAGACAAACATCTCCCAATTGTTTCCAGGGATAGGTAGGAAGGTAAGTATGGTTGTTACATAATGCCATGTCAATTGGACAAATAAGTGAGGTGGAGTCTTTCTTATACCTATATGAGTGTCCTTGGATTTATTTCTCTAGTCAACCCAGCCTAACCCAGTAGGGCCTGGAGGGGAAGTGCCATCCCTGAGACGATACTGAGCTTCCATAAGGGTGATGACATAATTTTGGAATGGGTAAGGATGATATATGAACAACATGCAGAATGCCACTTAATTATAATCTTGTAGAGCGTGGAAGTGACGAATGTTTTGATGCATGTATATTTAGTATGATTTTTAAAGAGTGTACGCAAAAGAGCAATATGGCAAGTCTGTGTTGCCATTTGCTGTTGCTCAGCTAAAAGCGATTCGGGCCTGTGTAGTTCAAAGGGAACCACAGAGGCTCAGGAGGAAAGCTGGTACCATCTCCAACTGAGACTTGTCTGACCAAATGCAGAGTCTCCCTTCAAGTAACTGACAGGTCAGAGGCAGCTCATCTCTGCTGCAGAAGCAATGATTTGTCTCAATTCCCAGACCACTGTCACAGCCATGTCTTGTTGCTCTCGGTGCCCCCCTTCCCCACCACAATAAGTCACTAGAAAGCCATGCTTCATTTAAAAACAAACAAATAAAACCCTTCTGCCTCCATCCTGGCACTGTTTCAGCTTATTTAGCATCATAACATATGTCATCTGTTTCCCTAAACAATCTAACATGGACATGGCACGATGGGACTGATGAGTTAGGCAAATGAGAACCAGCCTGCCCTCTGAACACACACGATGGCATTTGACTTGCTGTCAGTAGATGCTGTCGCGTTTCTTCTCCTCTTTCATGGAAAATAAATACAGAAAAGAATGAGGACATGAAAAGGGCTGCAAGATGTTTAGCTCTGGTCTTTCTAGAAAGTGTAGAAAAAAAGTATGTGACCCCTGCCTGCCTTTAGATGCCCCACTCCTCTGGCAAACAAGGATTGCACACTGACCATGGACAAGACATCTGGATCTGGGGGGAGGATATAACAATTGCCCCCACCAGCAAAGAGTTTCCAGATTTACGGGACTACACAGGCCAGGGAGCAGCTCATAAAAAGAACAAGAAGAATCACAAAGGAGGGTGTGCTCCAGCACCACTTCGTCCAGCTGCAGGCACATGAAGGCAAAGTTTCTTTTGCTTTCAGTCAAGTTTATGATTTCCGCTGCATCCCTTACCAACACCTTCACGAAGATCTAGGTTCTTGGGTTGTTTCGCTCCAGGGCGGACATCTCCTTGGTAAAGCTTTATGGACAGCTCATGGTCCAAGAATTCCACCTATATGTTTTGAAAGGGGCCACGTTAAAACCCCTGGCTCAGACTTTCAGGACTGGGCACAATACAGCAAACCCACCATGGGGACAGCAGGATTTGGTAACACTCTCATCTCCATCACAACCTGGACCTGGCAAAGCTATTTTCTTCCACTCACCATCTTTCAATCAATATTTACTCAGCTATTAGTTGCTCCCCAGGCTCAGCATCAGAAAAGTGTTCAAACGTTACCGAATTGTCCATCTAATGGTAGAGGTCTGTGCAAGGGATATGAGAGCAAGAGGCTCAGAGATGATCAGTGGGTAACGAGAGAGGGATTCACCTTTATCATTTGTAGAAAGCCCCTGAGGCTTAGTCACATTGGCAGACTTTCCCTGGAGCAAGCAAATAAAGCTGCTCCCGGCTCAGCTCCATTCCTGATCTGGTCTTGCCATGAGACTATCCAGGCTTTGTCCCAACCCCACGTTCTGGAAACCACGAGTGGAAGGAGGTGAATCTTGGGGATACCATGGAAAAGAATGGGCATTGCACAACACTTCATTGTACTCATATGGAGCTTATGCAAAGGCCAAGAGATAGAACCAGGTGAGACTGTGAACAGGACAAGGTGATACTGCATGGTTTAAAATCAGAAAAGGTGTGCATCAGGGTTGTATCCTTTCACTGTTCTTATTCCATCAGTATGCTGAGCAATTTATACAAGAAGCTGGTCTCTGTGAAAAAGAACATGGCATCAGGATTAGACGAAGACCCATGTAATGTCATTGGGAACATTTTCTCACTAAAAATTTTAGGTCATGGCATCAAAAAAGTGTCATTTTAACCTAAATGGGTTTTTAGACCAGTGAAATAACAGCGAGAGTGAGTCAGCATTGTGCACAGAATTGAGCGATACTGGTTCTTTGGGAAATTCATAATCCAACACTGACACTGCTGAGATAAAGTATGACAGTGAGGAAGATTCTACACCTGAGCTCTGTGATGGGCCAACGTGGTGCTCTACTCTCTTCAGGAATGGATGAGCCAGCTCCACCAAGATTCCCCTTTACTGGAGCACCTGCTATGTATGTAGACGTTGAACACAAGAACGCTTTGGCGTTCCTACAATGATTTCTGACCGATGAGGTCATCGAAAAAATGATTATGATAGCCCGGAGGTTTACTTTCAGGTTTTAACCCCTCTTCAGTTAATTTCTGTGCATGGGGGAAGGTTTGGGGCTTGCTTCATTTTCCTACATACGGTATCTCAGTTTGTCCAACACCATTTGTTGAGCAAGCAGAATTTGTCCCTTTGGATATTTCTGTGTCCTTTTTCGAAGGCTAGGTTCCCGTTGACTGGTGAATATATGTGTAGCTTTTCTGTTCGAATCCATTGATCTATATACCTCTCAGTGTACCAATACACTGCTCTCCCTTAGGGAAAAACAACAACAAAAGTTGTATGAGCCCCTATATAATGATTTTTTTTAATGGACGATGAACTATTTTCCAGGCCAGCACTATCCTATGTTTGAGCACATTGCTGCAGCCACTGTGTCAATCCATCATGCCTTATAGCCTGCGGTACTCATGTTCAGGTATAGTGTTCTGCCATTCACAAGGTTCACACTGGCCAGTTCTTTCAGAAGTGGAAGACCAGGTCCTCCTCCCTCGTCTCTGTCTGGAAACTGCTGAAGTCTACCTGCAGTGAGTGACCCAGCAGGCATTTGAACTACTGGCTGCAAAATTTCCACCATTACAGCCAAATGCAGGCCACCACAGTACAACAGACAGTAACAGCATCTTAACACCACACAAAGGCTCCTCCCTGGGGAGACCACGTGTTCAGGCAATTGCTGCTGTTACACATGTAAGTGGGGGCTACATGAAGTCGCACCATCTCCTGTGGCCCTTCCAGGAACAGGCCATTCTGCTGTTGTTTCTACTGGACTTAGGCTCAGCTGCCAACCTGCCCTCTGCACGCATTCTTCTCCTTACCCTTCCATGTCACCTTCTCTTTGCCCAAGTCAATACTGCTGGTCAGTCACCTACTGGTGGATGCTTGTTTCTGAAGTTTCTGAACCACATTTCCCCATGGTTATGAGACATTGCTGCTGCCACTGCGAGCATTTAACAGGTTACTTTACACCTTCAATGAGAAATCTAGGGGAATAGAAAGAAAGCTTCTTCTTTCTCCCAAGGAGTGGGTGGTGGTTTTGAACCGTTTCCCTTGAGGTTAGCAGCCCAATGTGTAACCCACTACACCAGTAGAGCCTTGGTGGCACTGTCCAGCAATTATTAGACTGCTAAATATGAGGTCCGGGTTTCAAACCTACCAACTTCTCCTTGGGAGAACGATAAAGCTGTTCCCATAAAAGACTGACAGCTCCAGAAGCCCTCTATAGGGTGGCTATGAGTTGGCATTTTGCGGTCATTTAGGGCTTTTTGGTGGCATGTGATTTTTTAGGGCTTTTAGGTTGTTTGTGGACGTTCAAGGTGTGTTTGGGGCATTCGGGTGGTTTGGGGTTTTTAGGGTGTTTTATAAGATTTTAGGGAGTGTTTAAGGGATTTAGGGGTGGTTTTTTAGAGTGTATAGGTATTTTTCAGCACAATATGGTGTTTTTAGTGATGTTACAGAGTTCCTTAGGAATTTTAGGGTATTTTTCATATTATATGTGTTTTTTTCCCCCAGCATTTTAGGTTTTCTTAGGGCTTTCATGGTGTTTTCAGGGCATATATGGGGTTTAGGAATGTTTAGGGTTTGGGAATCTTCTAAGGATGATTTTTGGAAGTTTCACATGTTTGGGTGGGCATTTGGTGTTTTTTTGTGGCTTTAGAGTGTTTATGGGATCCTGTCAATTTGCAGCTTTAATTCCGCAAAGAAAAGTCAGACAGCAAGCCAGAAAGGAGCAGGAAATGAAGGGGAAGCCCAGGCCACATGTTACAGCTGCCAAGTCCGGAGAACCTAGGTGTGGTCGTTGGCTACCTGGGACCGGGAGTGGGGCTGTGCTCCTGCCCAAGGGTGCTAGGGAGTAAACCAATCTCAGCTGGACGTTTGGCTTTTCTACTAATTAGCCGACTCCATGAACTTTCCCAAGGGCAGCTGGCGAATTGCCAGGGGAACCCAGCTAGACCCCCCCACACAAAAGCACAGGGATGGTTACAGGAACAGGAGGTTTCACACAGTGGATGTGCAGGGCTTGGGGTCGGGATTGGGGGCCAAGATGAGGAAGGGGCAGCAATAAGGCCTGGTCCCAAATAATCAGACACTGAGCAATAAAAGTACAAGGACTGCCAAGAGAACATGGGGACAAAGGATGGCTGGACTTCATTTGATATCTTTGGACGTGCTGTCAGGAGAGACCAGTCCCTGAAGGGACATCAAGTCCATGAAGGACATGATGCTTGGCAAAAAGTGGAGGACGGGCAATAAAACAGCTCGAACCAGTGGCTACATCAGTGGGCATAGTAACAATGGTGAGGATGGTTCGAGACCTGGCAGTGTTTTATTTTACTGCTTGTGTTTTTCTAGAACTGTCTTTCCTGGATGCACGAGGAAGGATAACTGTGCTTGTGGGAAGCAAATGCACAGTGGGCAGCGCTTTGGCCAACATAGGTACACCACCGGCACACAGTGCCCCCTTACTTGGCATCCAAAGTGACAGGATTTGTCTTTCCCCAGAGCTCTCCAGCCCTGGGGGAAGCGGCCCTGCCTTCGGCGCACCGCCAGGGGGCAGCACTGCTGCTCTCTCACTGGCTACATCTGTGAGGACCCAGAGAGCAGCTCCTTTCTGCTGCTCTCCTCTCAGACTTCTGCCAGAAGCCTTGGCTCGTCCTGGATCCTCCCTTGATTCCCACTCTGCACCTTTGGGGACGCCCAGCCCATTAACTCTCTCCCATCCTTCCTTGCTGCCTCTTGTCCAGATGCCTGAGCTGGGCTTCAAGTAGTTGTAATGTTATGCTTAGGTGAGATGTGTTCAGCTTGTTTACTGTCTGTATACAAGAAAAGAGTGCAGCCCAAGACATCCACCCTTTTGTTCCTCTATGGAAAGCCTGTTACGTGTCATAGTCTTCTCTCTGTGCAGTGCTTTCCTCTGCTGCTGATGCTTTTACATGAAATAGGACTCGGTGTGTCACCGCTACAGGAAATTATCTCTGAAAAAATAATATGCCCAGAACTCAGAAACAGTGTCAGCTTGCATCTGGCATCATGGAAGCATCATGGGTGTGTTTCCATTCATTCGCTCCTGAGTGTCACATGTTAAACTCAGTGCATAGCATAAACAGCAGCAGGCACAAACTGAGACAAAGCACACCCTTTGCTGTGAAGCACATTCCGACTCCTGGCTGCCCCTGTGCCACAGAGTAGAACTGCCCCGCAGGGGCTCCCTAGCTG